>NC_135088.1:467500-532500 GCF_051107435.1 Chaetodon auriga
GTTGAACTGCTCGTCTCTCTCTGCAGGCCTGCGGTGTCGACTTCGAGATCAGAGCTTTCTGTGCCAAGTCAATAGAAGAGAAGATTCACAAGAGGTGAGTTCAGGTTTAGGAGCTCTGGTACGGGATCCACAGAGGGTCCAAAACGTGTCCTTTTATTCCCACGTTGGCCATAAACAGCTCCAAATCAGTCAATCACAAGGGTTTCGGATCAGTCAGCACCTCAGCAGACTGTGGATGCGGCTTTTATTTTGTTGACAAAATTAGATATTTGTTCCATTTCCTGAATCTGGCTGAGGTTCGAGGTTCTGTGAGGAGCTGCAGCTGTTAGCGACGGACAGAAAATGAATCCGCTCATATTGTCGTAATTGACAGAAATGCAGAATTGTCTCTGGTTCCAGCTTCTGAATGTGTTGTTTTTCTTAGTCAAACATGACAATGAATTCAGTATCTCAAGGTTTTAGACTGTTTGTCAACAGACAGGTTAATTGGAGACATTGAACGGCCTCTGAGCAGTTTTAAATGTCATTTTTCTCACTTTATTAACAAACTAGGTTTGAGTTCGTTTAGACACCAGGTCGCCTTTACTCGGTTTGTCCACCAGAGAGCGCTGACAGAGTGTCCTGCTCATCGTATTTAGCTTTGTCACAGTGTGGAAAAAAAGTGTGATGGTGGAACAGGTTGAGCTTCAGTATGAAACGTTTGCAGGAACTCGGTGCGTCTGGTCATCAGGAAGGTGCAGTACGCCCCGGAGAAGCCTGGCCCTCAGCCAATGGTGGAGACCACCCGCAGCTTCCTGATGTCCGACAGATCCCTGCACCTGGAGGCCTCTCTGGACAAGGAGGTACACACACACACACACACACACACACACACACACACCTGCCTGCTGTGTCACAAAATCAACCTGATGCCTGGTTTCTCATGTGTTCCTGGAAAATAAAGGTGCATTTACTCAAGTACACCACTGGAGTAAATATATCAGTCATAGGAGACATTTTACTGCAGAGCGAGTACTTTTACTGCTGATGCTTTAACTACAAGAAGCTGATAATACTTGTGTATTTTAACTTAAGTAATATTTTGAATGCAAGACTTTTTGTTGTATGTCTGTAAGGATGCAGTGTAGTTTTATGTCATTGCTCTGTTACTTTTACGTGTGTAGTCTGAGTACTTGGTCCTCACTGGTGTGCGGAACTGAAATACCGCACAACCGGTTTTTTAGCTCTCTGTCTTTGTCTCAGGCAGCTCAGATGAATTCAGATCACGTCTTCTGTTTTAAGCACATCCTCCTTAAAGATGCTCTAGTAACACTCACAAATGTCTCCTTTTCCCATGGTGCATTGTGAGCAGCTGTATTACCACGGAGAGCCCATCAGCGTCAACGTTCACGTCACCAACAACTCCACCAAGACCGTCAAGAGAGTGAAGATCTCCGGTATGTCTGTCCGTCTGTCTCGTATGTTCTCAGCCTAACCTGATGATCAAGTGCGTTTTCATACAGTCTGTTCTGTGTATCCATGTCCGTGCTTTTATTTTGGAAGTAGAGGGAGGGGATAACCCTTCACTTCCTGGTTTAATTGAACAGTTTGTGGTCAGACTGCTTCAAGTGAGAGAAAGTTCAATTTGTGGCCAAGAAACCCTGAATGGAAAACAAATTCTCATTGAAAATGTTGTCTGGGCTGTAACAGAAAATGCTAAATGAACATGTGACTTAAACGTCACTCGTCACGAGCGATGAGGAGCAGTAACCTTCCTCACATTCAATGTCAGATTTCCATCGTTTGAGCTTTGACCGGAGCTCTTTCAGTGACTTCATCCCGTCGTGTCTCTTCTTCTACAGCAGTTTAATCACACCCAGCAGAGAATCAGCTCCACCTGCTGTTCATCTCCATCGACCAATGAGCTCGTATTCACTCAGCAGCAGCAGATGGAAACTAGCTCGCTCGTGTTTCTGCTGCTGGTTTCTGGATGTTTGGTTAACATGTTCGGTAAAAACTTGATGTTTGATAGTCTCTCTCTCTCTCTCTCTCTCTCTCTCTCTCTCTCTCTCTCCCTCTCCCTCCCTCCCTCCCTCCCTCTCTGCAGTGCGTCAGTATGCAGACATCTGCCTGTTCAGTACTGCCCAGTATAAATGTCCAGTGGCCCAGCTGGAGGCAGAGTAAGTCCCAGTATAATGTTTCTGCTCCCAGTAAAAACCTCCTCTGGTACATTTTAGCTTCCACAGGTAAGTCTCCAGTATTTACTAAAGTTAAAGAGAGGATCAGGCCTTTATTTGAGACAGGCCTGGTTTCCAGTCTCTCTGTATTCCTGTATTGGTTGTATTTCACACATTAGCTCGTTTTAAATGGGATTCATCTGTTCAAACCAGACATAACCTGCATTGAAATGGTTTAAACCAGCTCTAAGAAGTTTGTAGGTATTGTAAACAGAAAGAAAATGCTTCGAACCAGAGATGACGTAGATTAAAGTGGAGCGAAACAAGAGACCAGTTTAACCAGTTCAAAGTTCATGTGTGCTGGTTTGAGCCACAGTGATGCTACACCATCACCATCTACAGACAGCTGAGAAACAATTCGCAGTCAGACTGTGGAGCTGTGGCGAGTGGGCGGGATTTACCTGAACAGTTTGATTGACAGCAGCGTGTCATCTGCTCAGTGACCAGGTGTCATCCAGCTCCACCTTCTGTAAGGTGTACACTCTGACCCCGACGCTCGACAAGAACAGAGAGAAGAGAGGACTCGCTCTGGACGGCAAACTCAAACATGAAGACACCAACCTGGCCTCCTCCACCATGTAAGACACACACACACACACACACACACACACACACACACACCCTGGACAGGTGTGTTGGTGCACCCACATGACCACAGCGCTCTGTTGTGTGTTTCAGTGTGAAGGATGTCACCAACAAGGAAGTTCTGGGGATCCTGGTGTCCTACAGAGTCAAAGTCAAGCTGGTGGTCTCTCGTGGAGGGTACAACACACACACACACACACACACACACACACGCACACACACTCTGCTAATCACATGCGACTGAGCTGCACAGACTCTGACGACTCATCTTGACCTCGTGTGCAGCTACATAAAAGTAGCCAATCAAATGAGACTTGGGGCCATGGTAACCCCGCCCATCACATCACGGCACACTTGACTGTTAGCTCACGGCTCGTAGCAGCTCGCAAGAATCGTTCCTCTCTGAGCGGCAACGACCAGTCGATCAATTAATCTGAGGACATTTTGGTACTAAATGATTATTTTGGTCGTTTTTTTAAGGAAAATGATTCCAGCTGTTCACGTGTGAGGATCTGGTGCTTTTCTTCGTCGTTCCTAATCATAGACTGAAAAACTTGGGGAAATGCAATGAAAAATTGTGAAATTATAACAAGAATTTTCACTATTTTCAGTCTTTATTGATGGAACAGTTAACTAATCGAGTAAATGAATCAATAACAGAAATGATTGTTGAAAGAGTTTTTTTATGATGTTAATCTCAGTTTAACTAAACCCTGATCCTGACTGTCAGTGTCTCCATGTTGGTGCAGCTCAGCCTCAGCTTCCTGCTTCCTGCTTCCTGCTTCCTGTTAGCCTGGAAGCGTGTGCTTGTTGCTGTAGCTGCTCCTCACTGTGTTTGCTTCCACTGTAGGTTGTGAACGTGTTGCTTTTCATGTCATCTCCCCTCTGTGTCTTGGCTTTTTGTCTGGCTCTGTCCTCCTCCTCCTCCTCCTCCTCCTCCTCCTCCTCCTGCCCCCCCCCCCATCCCCGCAGGCTGCTTCGAGGCATGTTGGAGAGGTAAATGTGTCTGATCTGAAGCCAACAGCATACATGAAACATAAAAACACAAATCTGCTCCAGTTCAGTTTAAATCAGCCATAAACTGCTTTAAGCTGCTAACAACAGATGGCTTTGAATTGCAGGTAAACTGGATTAAAGTGGGCTGTTAAACCTGAGATAAACCAGTTTGAATTGGTTTTAAATGCCTGATGATGTAAGAGAAAAAGTGCTTTTAAACCAGAGAACCTGGATTATTTTTGATCACATTTCATTCAGTGTTCCTGCTTCCTGACCACGTCCTGTTTTCATTTGCTGTTGACACAAACACGTCCTCCATGTTTACCTGTTTGGCTCTTGATAAATGTCATGTGCATGACATCACAGATCTGTGTGATATCCACTCTCTGTCTGTCACTTTTCAGAGACGTGTCGGTGGAGCTGCCCTTCATCTTAATGCACCCTAAACCTGTGGAGCCGCCCGTGTCCCGCCCACAGTCAGGTGACCTCACAGTGCACAGGAAGTCTGTGACCGTCGTTCAGCTGAAACACACACAGCTTTTTCAGCCTTTACGTAACCCTCTGGCCTCCATCATTCACTGGATTTCCATGGAGACAAGAGGCAGTTTCCATGGAAACAGCGGTGTGACATGCTAATGTGTGTGTGTGTGTGTGTGTTACAGCTGTGCCAGAGATGGACCCCCCCATCGATACCAATTTGATAGAGTTCGACACAAAGTAAGTATCAAGTCTTCTGTCGAGAAGAATTCAGACTTTTTCATCATTTTTTTCACTTCAAGTTCTTTTTTCCTGATTTTCAGGAGTTCAAACTTTCTCCCACCGACAAACATTCGTACTGTTGTTGTAAAATCCAAAACCAGAATCCACTGGGATCTGTTCCCAATCCACTGGGTTTGGTTTCAGATTAGCTGGACTTTAGTGGACAGCAGTGCAGACAGACAGATTTCAGCACTGACACCAGCGGGCGGCTGCGGCTCAGGAGGCAGAGCGGTCAACCACCAATCAGGAGGCCGGTGGTTCGATCCCTGGCCTCGGCAGTCCGCATGCCGAAGTGTCCTTGGGCAAGATACTGAACCCCAAAAACTGCCCCTGTGTGTGAATTCACATGAACGTCCAGTAGTTTGGTTTATGATCAAAACCTGTGCAACTAATGAGAGTCCTACTGGAAAATGTTAGCATGCTAACATGCTAAGCTATGGTGAACATGGTAAACACTATACCTGCTCAGAACTGGCATGTTATCGTGCACGCCTTAGCAGGTTGTTGTTAGCGTTTAGCTCAAAGCGCTCACAGAGCTGCTACTAAGACTGACCAGACACTCGCCTCGGGTCATGTGATGGTCTGTGGGATTATGGGAAATGATGTTCGTTAAAGGCTGCTGAAAACAGAAAAATGAACAATATGAAGATAAAAATAAATAATCTGATATAATCTTATGTGTAATGATGAGAGCGGAGCCATGCGCCGTCCTGCTGAGTCTGGAGGATCTTTACTCTTTTTTTCTGTCCTCTCAGCAGCATCTCCCAGGACGACGACTTCGTGTTCGAGGACTTCGCCCGCCTGCGGCTCAAAGGCGTCGTGGACGACAAGGACGAGGACTGCTAGGAGCTCGCCAACCCCTTCATACGCTCGCTTCGAAACCACCACACACACACACACACACACACACACACACACACACACACACACACACACACACTCTTCACGTTACATTCCCCGGTGGAGGGGATGGATGAGGGCATGTTTGGACGGAGGCCTCGCAGGGGCGTCGGTGGTGTTCTTCCTCTCTTGCTTCAGCCATTCGTCACGCCGCCGCCATTTTTGCCGCCGTCTTCTCCATCTGTCTTCTGTTTCTCTTTTTGCTGAAGGTTGAAAAACGATAAATGTTGAGCAGCTGCAGGACAGATGTTGGCGGTGTGAATCGAACCTCTGCTGTTTCTTTCTGTGTAGTCAGGACGCTCGGGGGTGGGCGATCGATCGATCGGCGGGAAAAGAAAATGAGCGCGTAGGCAGACTCGCGGCGTTCGTCCTCTTTTACTTTGAAATCTTTCTTTGAACGTCGACCGTGTCCGCGGCGACGCTCACCGTGTTTGTACAAACAGAATATATATTTGAAACATAGAAAAAAAGTTCTCTTCTACGAGCAGGTGAGATGTGTGTTGAGTGGCGAGCGCCGTTTTTCTTAAAGTAAATAATGTAGATGCTTTTTACGTCATGGCTGCAAGGGCAGGAGACACACACACACACACACACACACACACACAGTCACAACAGTCTTACACAGGCGACTGAAGTTCGATTTCACCAGCATCCTCTCTCTCCCGCTCGTCGTCCGTTTCCTGAACGTTCGTCGCGTCGTCGCGGTTTGTTTCTAAGAACCTTTCCAGCGTTGACGGAGTCGCTTCCTCTCGTTTGGAAAACTTTCACCTCTCTGAAGTTAAAGAACACATCGGGTTGTTTCGGTGTTCTGCTTCACGTCAGCAGATGAATCCTCCTGTAACGCTCAGCCAACATCGCTCACAGAGCAGGAAGTGGTGCTTTCAGTCGACGTGCAGGACGACGAGTCCACTGTGACATCTGAGAAAGTTCCAGAAAACACTTTGACAAGTTAAACTTCCAACTCTACACGTCATGTAAAGTGTAATATTTCAAGTGAAAAAACAGAAATATTTCTAGAATAAACTTGGTTTTTACCTGTTGGTTCCTGCTTCACAGCAGACTGTAGTGCAGGTTCCTTTTGGTCAGGAGGTCTGAAGCTGCCTCTGACTGATGATCTGTTAGAGACTCTTTGAAAAAGGACGTTTTTTCGGTGTCTTCGTGGTGTTTGACACAGAGGAATAAGCTACATGAAGAATCCAGGACATCAGCGACTTCTTTCTGCAGCAGGTGTGAACGTGGCTGTCAGGTTCTCGAGGTTCTGCTGCCTCTCCGGCTCCGTTAGCTGCGTGTTCTTCAGTCAGGGAAGTTAATCGACCGCCGATAAGCAGAAATGTTTCTTTGTTCCTCACTGAGTTTCACGTCTTTGTCTTCTCTGCGCAGGATCGTTCGCTCATTTTCTTAAAGACACTTCAGGCCCCAGGTTTTGAGCTCCAGCTGTCCAGTGACGTAAACGTTTTTTCCTCACACAGTTATGAAGTAAAGGTGAATACTGAAATATTAAAACTGTTAAAAACAGTCTAAAGAAGCGAGCACAGACTCTGATCACGCTGGAATCGTTTTTTAAACCCGGATCAAACTTTAAGCCTGTTGGATCTCGAGTCACTCGACTTTTTCTGCCTGTCGCTCAGCAGTCTGGTTCTATTCGTGTGGTCTGACCGACCGTGAAGCGGACTCCTCGTCCTTCTCTGAGACATTCAGACCAATCAGAGAGCAGAGAGCGGTCAGCGGGCGTCCGTGACTCGATCCCGCTGGTTTAAACTGTCGTCATCAGCTCGTTAAAGGGAAGCACTGCTGGTCTCTGCTGTCACTCCTCTCTGCTCAGACTTTCATCGACCTGACGACGTGTGACGACGCTCGGTGTTGATTCGTGAAGGGTCGAGCTGTGACGGCTGTAAACTGCGTTGTGCCTTCTGATCAGTTGCCAATAAGATCTCCTTTGTTGCCAGTCCCTCGTTTGTTTTTGAGATTTTTGCGGCTAAAAGCAGAATTTGCAGTGTTGTCAGTGAAAGACTGTGCTGCTGTTTGACTTTGTTACTCAGCGGTCAGCTGAAGGAACCTACTGCAAGTCAACAAGAAGGTCGTGATTACGTCCGGGGGGACAGTCAGTGTTGTTGTCTACCAGCCGTCTGATTTTAGAGGTTAAATGTTTGAAAACGAAGGTCCAGGTCATTTTGTGACGATGACTCGTTTTGCCTGTGAAGTTCACCCCTGGTCCCGGCGCCTCGCGTGCGTCCAGCCCTGACTTCCGCCTGGCAGGCACAGTTGTCACGTGACCTCACTGGGACTATTTTGGTCAGCCCACCAGTGAAGGAGGTCATGAAATGTGTTGGAAAACCCGGAAACGACGAACTAGTCGGACTTGTGTTGCAGGTTTTTTTCTTCTTTTTTTAACTGAGTTCTTGTCAAATTCAGACCTTTTGTCTGTTAAAATTATAATTCAGTTGCCAAGAAGTCGGTTTTTCTTGTCAAGTCGTGTCGCCTTTTTCTTCTTAGAGAAGTTCAATTTTATCTCGTAATAGTCTTTTTGTCTCAAATTACTGTATTGACATTGGTCAAGTTTTAATCTCATTAAATTGTGTCTTTGTTGCGGGTTAAATTTCTTAGATTATCTCTGAAGGACGTTCTGTGTCCTGTAACTCTGCTGCTTTTTGCTGGCTTTAATTGACTTTAACACAGTTCAAATATTCCATCTGAAATCTCAGATGCAGATTTTTCTCCCGTCTTCTGCCACGTGACATAAACCTAAAACTCAAATGTGCCATGAAGACGAGCCCAGCCGATGAAAGAGTCGCTGAGAGACGAGCCACAGAGCAGCGGTGTTTCCCCTCAGAGCCTCCTCTTCCTCTCGTCGGACGTTTGTTTTCCTTAGACTCAGGCGTGATGTGAAGGACTTCAGCAGCTCGGCTTTTATCATCCTCTACTTGATCTTTTCTCTGCTCCCTCTCACGAACATGGCTGAAAGCAGTTCCCGACGTTCGTTCGTCGCCGTCAAATCTCTCCACGAGTTTTTATTTCCCCCAAAAAGCCGCACGTGGCAGCGTTTCCCTCGGCGCTCCGACTGGAGAGCAGCCGTTCGAGCTTTTGGCTTCTTTCGGAGACAAAGAAGAAAGTTGTTCCTCGACGCTCGGCCATTCCTCAGATTGTGTTTTTGACAAGTTTCAAGGTTACACTCAAAGCAACAAACTTTCTAATTTTTTTTAATGAAGACACTGCCCCCCCACCCCCCCACCCCCTTCAGTTATTGAAGATGCGGCCGTCACCCAGAAGGGAAGAAGAAGAAGAAGAAGAAACAGCATGTTTTGAACTTTCTCCTTTTCTTTTCCAGGCAGTGCTGTGAATCGTACGAGCTGTGATTCTGTCCTTACTTTGTCGTGCATATGTGGGGTAACTTTGCTAAGTGTGAAAATATTTTGAAGTGCCACGCCCCGGCCTGTGCGATGCTTACATGATGTCTGTAAAACAGGAAGTGATCTGTGCTGGTGGGACGAACACCACAAAAGATAGAACTATGATTATTATGCTTCTGATTATTATTATTATTATTATTATTATTATTATGGTGACTATTATTATTACTTCTACTGTATCATCATTGCGACCATGATTATTCTCATAATCATTTAAGAGTCTATTGTTTTGCCATGTATTTTTTATGTTGAGATTTTTATTTTAGTTTTCTTTTTATTATTAAAGGCAAAATGAACTAACAGATCCGCTGCTGTCTGGTGCTTCTGCAGGGAATGAATGAATGTTTTACATGTTTTTGGGTTTTTTTGTTTTGTTTTTTTGGCACCAGGTTTGGTGATTTGGTGTTTAAACAGCAGTTAAATGTTTTCATTTCGAAATGCTGTACCTGCTGTCAAATTCATGTTCTTGTTTCTACAGGTTGCATTGAGCTCTCAGGGCCACCGTAGTTCTCACGCTCAAGTCGTGACGGCGACTAAAAGGAAAGACAAATCTTTCCTTCCTCAGCTGGACTTTGATACTTTAACAGTATCTTATAAAGCAGACGTTACTTCTGCTCCACTGCGTTTCAGAGGCAAGTACTGTACTTTGTACTGCAGTACATGTGAGAGCTTTAGTTACTTTACAAAACGTGGAAAGTACAAGTACAGCTGCAGCTGTCTGAGCAACAGTGACATTAATGTTTGAGTAATAATCTAAAACTACTAATTTCAAGGCAAGTATGCTTTTAGTATGAAAGGACTGGAGTACTTCCTGCACCCAACAGTGATGTCATGCTGCCCTGCAGAACTCCTTCATCATCAGAAGCTGGTCTTTTAAGTGCTGACATGCTGAAGTAAAGCGCGCTCATGTTGTCGAGCTCCTGTCCTGATTTTCAAACGAGCAGATTTTTGGCGGGAAATTCCTGAGAAGCTGCTCAAGAACAGACGGCGCTCAGTTTCACTTTGATGCGGTTTATTGGAAATCTGTGGAACATCAGAGCAGGTTTCCTCACACAGTCCAGCGGGAACAGTCAGCACCCAGCTGACTGCTTGTACTGGTGGACTCCAGGTATCTCTGAGGGGAAACTAACACCACCAGTTCTTGATGGTGTGGATCAATTTCTGGTTAGAACAGTCTTTTTTTTTTTTTTTAAGGATTATTAGAAAGGTGATGTCTGTAAAAAGCCGTCTTCTCGCCGTCATAAAGCATCGTAGTCGTCGTCGTCTTCGTGCTTCCTCTTCAGCGACTCTCCGCCCGAGTTCTGTGACACCATGTTCGTGGTGATGAGGATGTTCTTGGAGCCAATCAGAGATGGGTTGATGAGGACGTTGGAGACGGCGGGCGTGGATGGCGTGGCTGTGGGGACGAGAAGAGCAGCGAGGGTTAAACTTCCCAGTTTAGTCTGCGTGTTCACACCAGCCGAAGGACGTGAAGCTCCCAGAGGCTGGCAGCCATTTTGTTCTGGTTCAGAGTTTCTTGTCAAACACTGTAAAGTCTGTCTGTCTCACACGTACACTGAAAGTGACTTCACTACATCATTACTCCCTCTGTGCATACTGGCTGTACTCCACATTGATGGTTTTCTCCAAAGAATATTGCAGTAGTATTTTTATGGCATTTAGTATTTTTATAATCGGTACATGATGTACACGTACATAATTGGTTCTCTGTTGTACATCCTGTATACCTCTTTATCTCGACTGCTCTGTGCCACTGGGTTTGCTCTTTGTCATACTTGCTGGCTGTAACGACTTCATTTCCCCGGTGTGGGATCAATAAAGTCTTATCTTATCTTAGACGTGACATACATGCAGGACTGGTTTCAGAGACTCTGCAAACTGCCTTCAAGCCACATGTGTTTACTCTCCTCTGCGACTTTCAACCCTCAGTATCTGATGTCTTACTTGTTGTTTGTTGATTGCGGTGTGTTCATTATGGATGTTTCCTGTTTTCTCTTGATAAACAACCAGATCAAATAAACACTTAAGTTATAATCCAGAAGATTTTCATTTAAATGTTTGTTAAGTCGCCGTTTATCACTGAATGTGATCACACACTGGTGGTGAAAGTACAGAAAAATACTGTATTAAATTACTGCTGATACAAACGGAACATTTCCTACTGCAGCAGCTTCACATTAAAAGCAGGAGAAACACAAGCTGACTTTTATTCTGAAGTAGCCACAGGAAATGCAATGTCTGTCAGTAAGCTCAAAGCTTCCTGATACTGTTCACCAAAAATGTGAAACTGTCATCACTGTCATCACTTTCTGACAGTGGACCAGTTTGAAATGTTGAAGAAATATTAGGTTCTTACTGGTTTTGGTGGTGGCCGTCTGAGAGGGTGGTGGGATCTGCACGGTGAACCTCTGACCCGTCAGAGACACCGGAGTTCCAACTTTAGTGGTGACGGACTGGACCGACGGGGTTCCTGTGAAGAAATCGCTGGTCAGAACAAACTGGCCCAGTACACACAGACTGGTTCAACTGGGACTGAAAACACAAGCTACGTCTGTTTAGTGTAACTGAAGCAGAAAACACACCAACATATGAAGAGAGACAAGGCAGGTTTACATGAACGAGTGCGTTCTCAAGTACTTCTGACCAGAACCAGGGCTGCAGTGGTGGAGCTACAGATCAAAGAACACCTGTCATTCAAAGTTCCTTTACACCTGCATCACAGGTAAACTGTATACTTCTGCACGTGAACAACTAATGAAAAGTCTCTGAAGGGTGTTCTCAGTCGTGTTTGAAGGACACGAGAGAATCTCTGTGATTGGAGACATAAAGACATGTGACACTGACCCGCTGCAGGTTGAGTATTTTAAGGTTTTACATTAATAATTAAAGTTCCACTTTTCTTCTTGTTCCTTCAGTGTGAGGTTGTTTTTTTCCTCTGAGCTCACCTGAAACCTCAGTTAACACCTGCATGGATCTGCAGGCTTTAGGACATCACTGCTACAGCTGTCGATTGACTTTCTACCAATCAATGTCTTGATTTATCAGTCCGTGTTTTCTTCCCTGTGGAAACCACACGGCCCTGCATTCACTTCTGATCCAATCATGAAGCAAACAGTCGATCAGACATTTGGGTATTTTATCCGTTTAAAACACGTGTGGAAGAAATTTAAAAGATAACTGTAACTCTTACATCAGGTTTGATGTTACTGGCCTCAAAAATACAGTTTTGGTTACACTGTGATGCCTGATGTGACCTGAGGGGCCTACATTTCCCAGAATTCCTTCTGACAAACTACAGTATTGAGCACGGTTGCATTCTCATGTACTGTGTGGGAACAGAGACATGAACTGAGGTGAGGAGGTCAGGATACAGGCTGTAGCCGCAGTGCATTCTGGGTAAGACTAGCCTTTCTAGACACTGTGCGCTTTGAATTCAGGGACTGACGGTGTTTGTCTGTAGCGCCCCCTACAGCCTCGCAGCTGCATCACAAGATGACAGACTCACCGAGGGTCGGCGTGCTCGGTCTGCTGGAGACAGCGCCGACGCTTAGGCGAGGCACAGATATCCTGCCGGCAGACGACGACACCTGGAAGGACAAAACTACACCTCAAAGGCTTGTTTTGGGGACTACAAGGAAAATGAAACGTGGGGAGAAAGTTTTAGCTTTTACCTTTTTCTGCACGGACTTGAGTCTGTAGTTGGGTGCGGTCAGACAGTAGCGGTCTGGAGGAAGTCGGGGACCGGTGTAGGGTTTGATTAGCGGCAGCGGGGTCTGGTTCTTCTGCCTCGCAACCTCCAACAGGAACTAAACACGCAGCACGGCAGGAGATCCAGGTTGAGAAACAAACCACATAAACACAGACGACTGCTGTGGGTGAGCGTGCACAGCATCCGTCTGTGCTGCTGTTTGAACAGAGCGTCTGTTCTTGTTCTTCAACAACAACATTTACAACATAGTTAAGAGTCCTTTTAAGAGCAAGCTGCTCCAGCAGAAACAGACTTTAACAAAGAGACACGGACAGGATTGACATAACACAAGCATGTGACCACTGTAAAGCCTGGTTTAGGCTTCTGCGTCGCGTCAACGCCGTACCTACGCCGTCGACGCAGACCCCTACGCGGACCCTACGCCGTAGCCTGACGCGCACCTCCAAAAAATCGACGCGTAGTGACGTGAACGTCGAGGACTGTGATTGGTCCGTTCAGAACATAATTTTCGGTTCAGTGGCAGCCCTATGGTCGCAGCACAACAACACCGCCATTTTCAAAGTTTCTGTGGTGAGAGCTACAAAAAAAACTGGACCAAGCCGAAGAAAGAATTATCGAGGAGGTACGCAAGTACGACCACCTCTACAACTCCTCTTCGCGGCAGCAAGAGCCCCCCGAAACCATACAAAGACACAGCCGCACTCCCCTAGCGGCTTGGCGGTGAATTGCGGAGCAACACGTTCCCTCGACGCAGAACTACGAATGCTCAGTGACGGCGTAGGGTGTACGCCGTAGGTACGGCGTCGCCGCGACGCCGAAGCCTAAACCAAGCTTTACTCCACGTAACAGCTGAGAGGAGGACAGTAACACGGAGGCTTACGTCTCGGGGTGGCGGCGAGGTGAACGACTGGTCCATGCGACACTGAATGGCCAGTTTGATGTCATCAGCGTCAACATTGGACTTCTTGGCATGTGTGGCGTAGATTTTGGCGTCCTCGATGATGGTTGTCACATATCCTGTAAAGAAAGAGCAGCTGAGTGATGTGATGTTGATGATGACACTTAAAATCCTCACAGACAACAAAGACAAGCATTTGATGAATTATTACAATGAAAAAAGATCAGAAAAACATTCTTAGACCAATTTAAATGTTTATATTCTTTTGCAAGTTATATGTTTTATTTTGCCAGTCTTACTGTGCCTTTAAAACATGTTTGCCGCCTTTGGAAGTTTTCACTATTTTTTGTTTGATTTGCAACCTTGAATTAAACTTTTAAAGCTGCTTTTTTCCACATCGATCAACACAAAAAGACCCTCTAATGTCAGAGTGAAAACACGTCTTTGTATAGAGACATGCAGCACAGACGTGCACCTTGTATGCTTTCACACTGATTTACAGGTGGTCTTAATACAACAAGATAAGCAGCAAAGTCGTAAAAAGGCAGAGAAGAAGAGGACTGCTGGCTAATACACGTGGATCTAAACAAGGCAGCTTTCAAACATTAACAAACACTGTGTTTAGCCTCGTTGGTACGGCTGGGCTCAATCAACCCACCATCTGTAGATCCGCAGAATAATGTGAAAGTCTAAAACTCAGCAGGGAACTACCTCTACGTTTGCAGCCACCCAGTTTTAAGTCCATTTCAGGCTTCTGTACCAGTCAGACGCGACTAACACGAAGCTGATGTGCTCATCACGTAAAAACAGTGCTGTTAACTCACTGTAGGTGAACTCTAACATCTGGTTGATGACTCGGGGCTCGTACTCAGTAATGCCCATGTCTTTCAGGATTTGGATCATCACCTGCAACACACAGTTATGATCCATCAGACAACATGACGACATCAAATACGACGCACTCGCCTCATCAAGCATAAGTCTTCACACATAAAACAACGCCGACAGGGCAAAAAGGTTTAGCTGATGAACTGATCTGAAAATTAATAAGCAGCTGTTTTGACATTCATACATTTTCAACTAGCACTGACAAACACTCAAGTTTCAGTTTGTCAGATGTGAGGATTGATCATTTATATCACTCTACATAGAATATTTGAGGGGTTTGAACAAAACAATGCATTTGACGATTTGATCACGGTCTCTAACAACTGGTGACAGCCACTTTAAACTATTTTATACACTAAACAAATGCATTACTTTAGGAAGTTTTACAGTAAGTTCTTAATTTCATTTTCCTTGGAATAATTAATTGTCCTTTTCTCACTTCATTGTACACCGAATATTTGAGTGTTTCTAACTTTTTTCCGCGAACTGTTGACTTTTCATGGACTAAACATTGAATTAATTAGTTAATTAATACATTAATTGAAGAAACTAATTTTGAAAGAAATCCATAAAGAAAACAGGAGGCTTAACCCATATATGCGTGAGAACTGATGCTGTTTTAAAAGGGGAAGGAGCCCAGGGAGCCTCACAGTGTCCAGATTTTACCGATGTACTGTTGAGCGTCCTCTCTCTGAAGTCTGGTCACGGCGTTTCGGTATCAAACACTCGGACAAAGCCATCTTTCATGACTGTTAATGCTAACAAACTCCAGCGTCACTCAATGTCAGAAATAAATATTGCGAACCGCTGTCAAAACACACAGAAGTCACTCGTGTTTACTCCCCAACAGCACTTTCTACCGGTAACTGGCTAAGCTAACACGCTAGCTGGTCGTGTTGTGAACCGTAATCCGGAGCTAACGTTAGCTGACGAGCTAGCTAACCTTTGTAGGTTCAAAGGAATGTACACAGACTGTTGCATTTAAGCAAAGACACGACCAGGGTGAATTTTAACTGCACCTCAATGACAGTTAAACTGTCAAAACTCTGATTTAATAATGTTACCTGGGCATCTTTAGGGATGGTTTTCGGCGCAGACATTTTGTTTTGTCGTTTACTTCCCAAACCGCTTTTTCTTTCTTCTTCTACTGTTTCAGCTTTCAAAAACAACCGATCGCTATAGAGCGACGCCTGCTGGCCAGGGCGAGAACTATCGCGAGATTATCGGCAGATCCGAGACAACAACAAAAGCTGTCAGATGAATGAAGTGGCGTAAAAATTACAATATATCCCCATGAAATGCAGTGGAGTAGAGGTGGAAAGGGGAGAAAAAAGAAAAGACTCCGGTAAAATTTAAATACCTCAAAATTGAGGTGGCTCAAACTGCACAGTAAAGTACAGTACTTGAGTAAAAGCACTTAGTTACATTTCACCGTGGTTAAACCTCTGTGCATATTTAACTTTCATGGAATAACTATTCCATGGCTCTTTTTTTTTTTTATCAATAACTTTATTCAAGTCATTGAGGGATACAGTGAAACAGCAAGAGGAACAAACACCAACAGAGCAAGGCTTTAACAACAGGAAGGCTGCAGGGGGCGCTAGAGGAAAACATATCAAACTGTGTGCGTGGGCGCTTCTTTCATTCATTCTGCTCTTCGTTTTTGCTTCTCATCTTGTTGTATTTATTTATTAAATCCTCCCTTTAAAAATGTAGGTGTCACTGTGGACCAGGATCTGACTCTGGATCAGCATGTTTGATTTGTGCCTGTTTTCTTTCTGTCTCAAGCAGAGATGGAAAGAACAATTCACACTTTTATGTCACTGTTTATCTCTGCTGTCATTCCCTCTTCATCTTCAGCAAAGCAGCTTATTTATTGTTAAGTTACTTATTTATTTAGTCTGTAGGAATACCAGTTCCTGTACAGCACCATGTAGAAATAATCTGTTCCAATTAAAAGATTTGTACTCTTAAGCTTTAAAATATCTCAGCATGAAAATATACTTAAAGTACCAAAAATACTCATTATGTAGTCTGGCCCATTTCAGAATCAGATATACTATTTTATTCGATTAGAATTAGTGATACTTTTATTTATTATAAATACTGCTGGGTAAGCTGATAAGTTCACCAAAGAATCAATTAAGTTTTGTCTTATTCATTCATTCGTTCGTTCATTCGTTCATTCATTCATTTATTCATTCATTCATTCATTCATTCATCCATCTTCTATACCCGCGTATCCCTTTCGGGGGCTGGAGCCTATCCCAGCTGGCAATGGGCGAGAGGCGGGGTACACCCTGAACCGGTCGCCAGCCGACTGCAGGGCAAGTTTTGTCTTAATCTATTATAATTTATCATATTTTATTTGTTGATGATATTTTGTATTAATAACCTGAATTAGTAAAGTAGCAAATAAATATAGTGAAGTAAAAAGAACAGGGTTTCCCTATGAGTAGAAAAAATAATGGAAAAATTCAAGTAAAGTACAAGTACTTCAAGTACTCCACTCCAGTAATTGAGTAAATGTACCTTGTTGCTGTCCAGCGGTGTGTTCTGTGTGTTCAGAACAGTCTGCGCTGACAGAACAGGTGAGACGTGTCCAACAGTGAAGACAGTGAAGGACACGCTTACAGATTACAGATCAGATTTGCGTGGCGTGAACCGAACATGGCTGCAGGTGGACTTGTTTAACGATGCCGCCTCGCTGCGTCCTCTCCTTCTGCAGTGGTCTAACGGCACCGAGCGGAGAATCAGCTCCGCCTGATGTTTGTCTCCATCAACCGATGAGCTCATCACACAGCAGGGCTGGATGGAAACAAGCACAACATCTTCCTCTGCTTCCTCCTCAGTTTTCTGAAAATTCAGTTCAAATTTGCTCCACATTTGGATGGAAACGTGGTTCACAGTTCGCTCTCATCAGGTCTTGGATGGTCATGAAGGTCTCCTGGTTAAACTGGGCGTGCACAGTGGGATTTTACAGATTTTTCTCTGAAGACGACGTTATTAGAGCACAGAGAGAGAACCAGAACAGCTAATTTATGTCTGGAGAGATAAACAATGAGCTGAGATACTTCAGTACTTCACATTCAGTTTCATTTCAGTTCAGTTTTATGATACTTTATTGATCTATTTCACATCTCAGAGGTAACTATTGCACTTTTTTCTCCATTACATTTGTATGACGGCTTTAGTTACTGGCGACTTTTCAGGTTACAGTTTTTCATACCTGTCCTGTCCTGTACCCACAGATGTGCTGATTTTGGATGTTTGTGATAAACTGAAGGATGAAGTGTTCCTTTATTGGTTCAGAAGATTCACTCACTTCTTAAGGTAAATAAACTCTTCAAAAAGACTCCTGGAACAGCTGTTTTTATTATGAAAAGTTGACTTTCTGGAGATACGAGGCCCTCACAGGACAGTGACACTACAAACATGTGCTGATCTGACAGAATCTGATGCATTGCTGTAGATTAAAGCAGCCAACAGGTTATAAAGGAGTTAAAATGCAGCAAACACGTGAATGCAGCAGGAAGACGAATCCACAAACAGCAGAGACAACAGAAAAACACAGACGGGGAAGCTTTTACTCACAGTGAGTAGTTTTACTTTTAGTACATCTTACTCATAATACTTTGACTGAAGTCAGGTGGTGAATGCAGGACGTTTACTTGCAGTGCAGTATTTTCACAGTATGGTATGAGTACTTTTACATAAGTGAAGGATCTGAATACTCCTTCCACCCGTTCAGGCGTCACACTGACTTTACTCAACTATGAATCCATGAAGGAGACGAAGCTGCTGCTGACCCTCAGGTGACCTCCCTGCTTCCTGTGTGTGTGTGTGTGTGTGTGCGTGTGTGTGTGTGTGTGTGTGTGTGTGTGTGTGTGTGTGTGTGTGTTGTAATTACAGACAGACGAACAGGGAATCTGACAACATTTTTAATTGACTGTTTTTAGTTTTACAAACCTTGTTGTAAATTTAAAGGATTTAACTTGATTTTATTTCTATTAAAGCACGTGTGATGGAGGATCAAAACAGACTGAATTACTGCGATAATAATAATAATAATAATAATAATAATAATAATAATATCAGTGTCATTTTAAGGATCAATCAACAGGGAGTACCAGCATGTAGACAAAGGGATTCATTTTCCGAGAAAATGAACTTTTTAGCTGTTTTAAATAAAAAAGACATTTATTTGCCAAGTATCTCTCAAAGATGGAGGCACGTCAAAGAGTTTTACGCGAGGTGAATAAATGCAATAGAACAACATTTAGAAAGACAATCAATTAAAATAGAATAAATTAGAAAAATAAGTCAATTTTATTCTAGTTTAATTCAATTGAAATAAGACACTGAATATAAAATATAATGATACAAAATATAAACTCAGGCCTTAAGAGTTGATTATTTTCATCTCACAGTCCTTTAAAATCCAAACACTGGAAAAAAAAAAAAAAAAAAGGAAAAGCAGCAGGTAAAAAACAGATTTTAATGTAAAACATATTAGACACAAAAACATTTGACAGAATTTATAAAATATGGTTCTGAAAGCTTAAACTGAACAGAAATAATAAGTTCAACACTTAAATGACTCACCTGAGGCATAAAACAGACACCTTATTGTAAAACATGTGAACTGAACTCTGTTTGACTGGAGTCAAATCTTTAAAGTGACACTGAATTCAATTCATTTAGCGTCTCTCATGTTCAAGTAAAAGCAGCAGTAATATGCTGTATAAATACTCCTTAAAAGACCTGCATTCACAGCTGTACTGTGACAAACGTAGCGCAGTATGTAACTGATTCATGTGTAAGGACACACACTGCAGGAAATACACACTTCTGTAAATATCAACTTGACTTTAGGCTACATTTAAAATGTGATTTAAAATATATTTAAATGTTTTAACTGACAACGAAATTAAAGTGTTTTAACACCACTTCAGAGGAAGCATTAATTGTTTGGTACCAGGATGATTTCCTTGAACAATTTTATTATATATATATATATATACACACACACGTGTGTGTGTGTGTGTGTGTGTGTGTGTGGTGTATATATATATGTTTCATTTTGTGGCTCTTAACTAATTTATTTCCTGTTTATTGGTCGCGCTGTATGATTATTCATCTTTTCACGGACGAATAAATAAAATCTTTGACCTTTGACTATGACAGAGGGCGGAAAGGAGAAGAAGCGGAATAAACAGCTAAATAAGTACATGAATGCATGAATGCATGAATGAATGAATGAATGCATGAATGAATGCATGAATGAATGAATGACGCTGACCTGCCGTCACTCTGACTGACGACATGTTAGTCCTTCTCTCGTCTCTTTACCGTCATTTGTAACTTGGCCTCTTTTCCTTTGATGGCAGCCTTTGAAATGCAGAAGCCGACTGTCATGCAAATGAAGGCCGATAGAGAAGAGACTGCAGGCCGGGGGAGGGAGGGGGGAGGACGGGGAGGCTTGATGGAGAGGTCGGGGAGGCTGACCTGCTGTGGATTTGACTCCAGCCTGCTACCAGTCTTCTATTCTGGCTTTGAGAGGATAAAAACATTTGGTAACAGGTGGTTTATGTCTGTGGTGACTGCGAGGATGAGGAGGATGAAGTGGAGGTGAGGTGAGGAAGAGCTAGAGAGGAAGACAGTGAGGGAGAGTGTGTGTGTGTGTGTGTGTGTGTGTGTGTGTGTGTGTGTGTGTGTGAGAGAGAGAGAGAGAGATAAGAGCAATAAAACAGCCCATGTGACTACAGCAGCTTTTAACGGGCAGCTGATGGAGAAACCACACACACACACACACACACACACACACACACACACACACACACACACACACACGCCCACAGAGAACAGGTGGAGGTGTGCACAGGTAGAGAGGAGAGGGAGCATAGGCAGTGAAGCTCACTTTACCTGTAGATCAGGTGCGAGAGGTGCGGGGAGAGAGAGGCAGGCTGGATCCGCAGTATGCTGAGGGAGTTCCCTCACCTGGAAAGATGTACGTGAGTTACCTGCAGCTGGATAAGGACCCCACGATGTACCCGCACCAGAACCCGGTGGCGCGCCACCCGGGCCTCAGCCTCAGCCCGCAGAACTTCGCGGTCCCTGCACCACCGCAGTACTCAGACTTTGCCGGCTACCACCACCACCACCACCACCACGGCATCAACAACGACCTGCACCCGGCTCAGCAGGCCGGTCCGGGTGCCGGCGGCTGGAGCTCGGCGTACCCGCCTCCTCCGCCCACACGGGACGAGTGGTCGTCCCACCACTATGCTGCTGCGGCCGCGGCCGCCGCGGCCGGGGGGCCTCCCAGCGCGTCCACCGTGCCCGGCGCGGTGGGTCCCACCCTGGGGTTCAGCCCCCCGGATTTTGCCGGGCAGCCACCTGCACTGCTGCCCGCTTCCCTAAACGCGGGGCAGCTGTCCCCCGGATCCCCGCCGAGGAGGAACCCCTACGACTGGATACGACGCAGCTCCGCACCGCCCTCCAACCCAAGTAAGACCCGGGACGACACTTGTCGGCTCTTAGCTCATATTCATATTTATTATTTCCTGCAGACAATGTTCCCATAATATTTCAATAATCCCTCGAATATTTCTGTAGAGGGTTTAACAAAAAGCCCAATATTATTCCTGTTACTGCTATAATAGCATAATAACCTCTTTGGAATTTCCCCTCGCGGGACTAATAAAGGAATATTGAATTGAACTGAATTTTGACCACTTGAATCCAGTTTAATTTGGTGAATTTTGACAGTTTCATTTTAAAGGCCTCAGTCAGCGCGCGGTTTTCTTTTATTCCCAGTAAAACAAACAGACTAACATTTCAACAGAAGACAGATAACAGAGTGATACTCAAATGTCTGCACATTTGTGCTCAGTGCAGAGATCAGCAGCAGCTGACGGGAAACAGCACTTTTACTTTTAATTAAGGGTGTGAATGAATTGCTTCGGCTCTTCTTGATGTCTCTCATCGTCATGTAATCCGCCTGTTCGTCAGTCTGAGGTGAAGTTTCACGAAGCTGAAGCGCTTTTGAAACCGAAAAAAAGGTTAAGGGAGAAATATTTAATATAACAACAACGCCAGCAATAATAATGTACATTCATTTCTGCTGTAAATCTGTCTCCATCAAACAACAGCATAATAATAAAGAGATAATTAGAATAATATACGTCGTATCCAATAATAAATTACTAGAACTACTAGTTCTTTGATATTGTCCTAGTTTCGATTTGAAGGCTTAAACTTAGCTGATTTATGCATAAAAACTAAATTCGGTTTTCGCCATTGGCCTTTTACTGCTCCTCTCTTTTATTTTATTTTATTTTTGGGAATATTTGTTGAGTTTTTGTCCATTTCCCCCCCAGTTTAACTTTCTTTAGGGACGTTTTTCGTGTTGCACGCTCCTGGGTGTCAGGTTTGGGTTGTAAATTGTTTTTTTGTTTTGTTTTGTTTTGTTTTTTCTTTTTTCTTTTTAATAATCTCTCTGTGTAAACTGCAGCTGTGAGCATCATCGATCAAAATATCTCATCAGCTGCAATCAGGAGAAAAAAAAATAACAACCTATGAAGTGAGTTTACGGTACGTCGTCCTCTCCCCACCGGCTCCCGTACCGTCCTGGCGCGGATCAAACGTGGGAGCCGGTTTGAAGCCGTTGTGATGTAAATGTCCGATGTGACTCCGGGCGGCCGAGCTCGGCCTTTGTCCTCCGCTTGTCTCTGGGCGGAGAAGACAAGAGTTTACCAGAAAGTTCCCACTTTGAAGTGTGAAGTGTGACCTGTGTGTGTGTGTGTGTGTGTGTGTGTGTGTGTGTGTGTGTGTGTGTGTGTGTGTGTGTGTGTGTGTGTGTGTGACACCACCGGTCTGATTTTGACGTCTTTGTTTTCAAGCCTCACCTGGTTTTATCTCCCAAAGTGCAGCAGAAGAGGTACTACTCACATCCTGTAAACGTAGTAATACCACAGGGTGAAAATACTCGTTACAAGTAAAAGTCCCCTTATTTCAGTGAAAGTATGTAAGTGTTATCAGCTGAGAGTACGTCAAGTAAAAGTACTCAAAGAGCAGTAAAATGTTCCCTGTCAGTGTTTCATTATTACTGCTTGGTCAGTGTTCGCACGTCACTGCTGTTTGAGCTGCAGCTCGTTGAACTCCTTTATTTCCGGTCGTCCAGTTTAATCCACAGCGGTGCATCAGAGTCTGGGAGATCATCGTATGTTCGTAGTGTCGCTGTCCTGTGAGGACCTCGTATCTCTAAAAAGTTTCAGGAGTTTTCAGCTTTGTGAGGATGCATACTCAAAACCATTGGAGATACGTGGTTTTCACTGGACAGGACAAGCATGAAAATTGTAATCTGAACAGTAAAGCTGTGAGACAAATGTGGTGATAATAATAATTACTAATAATTAATAATTACTTGTAAGATGTGGTGGAGTAGAAGTACAAAGTAGCATAAAATGGAAAGAGTCAGGTAAAGTACAAGTACCTGCAATTTTTAGTTAAGCACAGTACTTCAGTCAATGTATTTAGTTACATTCCACCACTGCATACTGCAGTTTATTTTGAGTTTTCAGTCCCACACACACCATCCTGCTGCCCAGATACTCACTAGAGCACCAATTGTAGATTAATCCACCACTGAAAATAGTCCCCAACAAACGTAAAAACTACAGCGAGAAGCTGTTTTGAGAGTTTCTGAACTTTTTGAGATGAAACTATATATGTGTGAGGTGTTTAGTGCCTTCAGTAGGAGCCAATGGGCTTAGAGCTGAGAGCCACGGACAGGAAGCCAGAAAGAACTGAGGGCGCGTTGTTGGTTTATAAGTTGATGACAGTCAGAGAAATGTCAGCTTATCCTTTAATGTCTGACGTCAGTGTGCAAACCTGCCTTTCTGAGTACAGAGTGAAGCAGCTCAAACTCTGATCACTTCGTTTTAATTCAGTTCGGCTTTATGGCTGCAGAGCTGCAGATGTGAGGGTTAAGGATGCCTTTCCCTGTATTCACTGTTATCTGCAATAATGAACTTTGACTGACATGTTTGTTTGCCGCCAAGTCAGATATCTTTCAGGAACATCAGAGTTTCCCCGTCATAATTACTGACTTCTTGGAAACGGTTAATTACGGCAACCTCGAGGTAACAGAAAGAGAAAGCAGTACGAAAATGTACCCATGAAAACCAGACTGAGTCTTTCAAATATTCCACATACTGTCTTTTCTTTGTAAAGTACATGTTCAGGATTTTTTTTAGCAGTTATTTTTGGGTGGCTGCTGGGGGGCCTCTTACCCCAGTATTTCTAAAATCCTGGCTAAAGACCTGCGTATCGACATATGCAACCAGTGCGGAAGTAAATTTTAAAGGAACAGTTCAACATCTTGTGTTGGTTTTCTTTCTTCCTGAGAGTGAAGCTCCTTGAAGACGGGCTCTGTGTCAGTAAACGCGTTGGCAATTTAATAAGCAGTGTTGGAATGTAACTAAGTACATTTGCTCAAGCTCTGTAGTCAAGTACACATTTGAGGTACTTGTACTTCACTAGAGTGTTTCCATTTCATGCTACTTTCTCCTTCTACTCCACAACATCTCAGAGGGAAAAAATCAGCAGATGAATCCATAATGGAAATGATCATTTGATCACATTAAATGATGAGGAGAGGAAACGTGTCGGTGGATTCACTGCGAGAAGCTCAAACTCATCATCATCATTATATTCTATTAAACAGTTTTTTCTATACTGATGCAGACAAAAACTAAATATCATTACTTCACCGTATTATCTGATGTACACTCTTATAGTAGACAGTATCATATTACTCTTACGTGTACTTTGCTGCTGCTAATTTCACCACTAGGACACTTTGCTTGAGACAGTACTGCAGTATCAGTTTGAGTACAACACCTGTCGTGTGTACGCTGTGTATGTGTACTGTTCGCCTTGTAACATAGAGTTTAATTACTCTTTTATAGTTTCTTACTTCATTTGATAGATTAGTTAGTTTTTACTTTTCTATGTTTCTCTGTGTTGCCTTTGTGCTGCTGCAGCACCTGAACTGATCAATAAAGGTTTACCTTAACGGTTAAATTCAAAAATGTTCTGCCTCCTTCAAATCTTAAAGGTTTTCTGGCAAATATCACAGATAGATCAAACCAGCAATGTTACATATTCCAAGCTGGAAAAGGTCTTCAGGTAAGTGATAAGAAGGGAGTTTGAATCAGGTCGCGCTTAGCTTAGCTTAGCTTAGCTTAGCTTAGCTTAGCTTAGCTTAGCTTAGCACAAAGACTGGAAGCAGGGAGAAGCTGCTCGCCTGGTTCTGTCCAAAGTTCAAACGATTTCTGAATGAGTTTGTGTGACAGAAACAGAGCTGTCTGCTCTCTGTTTGTGCCTCTCAGACAGACTGAAGAGCTCCTTGATTTACGCTCCTTCATTAGCGTCTCGGCTCTCTCGGCTCTTTATCTGCCCGGCGGAGAATCAAACTGTTGGTTTTTACTCTCTGACAAATGAAGCAGAAACTGGACAGTTCAGACAGATGTTCTGCCCGAAACTAAAATGTTTGAGTTGTAATCCGCCCTGGTGACCGATTAGAGGACAGACGGTGTGTGTTTAAAAAAGAGAGACTCACTTATTTAACTGTTGTGTGTTTAGTGTTAATATTGAATCAGTGTGAGTTACAAAGAGCTGAAGGCCTTTTAATTAACTTAAACACTGTGTGTGTGTGTGTGTGTGTGTGTGTGTGTGAAACATGTGCCTTCCTAAAGTCTGCATTGGTTCATAGATAGTAGAGGCTGCTGGTCGATGTTTCTGCTCTCACAGTTGAATGTTTTTGACCATCTTGACCAGCAGAGTTTCTTTTATTGAGGCACTTTGATTTGTCCGTGTTTGCGTGCTTGCTTGGTTCCTCTGTGGCAGGCTGGCATCACTTCACTCATACTGGGCAAATCTGGAGCTCTTGATTTAGGTTCAGTGCTAATGTATGAAGGTTGGGATGGTGAATGGGCGAGTAGCATGTATTGCTTGTTTCTTCTGTTTTGATGTGTTTACAGTCATGCTAGCAGCTCTGTGAGGCTGTACATAGGCACAGTGGAGTCTTAAAGCTAATTGCTAACATCGGTGTGCTAACATAAACACAGTGACAATGCTTAAATGGTGATGTTTATCAGATAAAATGATACCCAGGTTCATCATCATAGTTTAGCATGCTAGCATGCTGAAGCTTAGCTCATTAGTTAACACTAATTAGCACAAATTGCACAACAGTTGCTAGCATAGACAACAAAGTTAGCAATGCCTGTAATTTGTTATCAATGTTGAATTAACTGCTGAGAGTAAAGGTTCACAGATATACAGGCTGATGTTGGGTTTAGCTTCTGTTCTGTGAAATTCAGTTTCAAAAGAATTAGAAAGCTCTGTGAGTTTGAAAGCCAGCGCTGCGCCTGCATGCTGAATGAAGTTTAATGGTCATTTGTCCACTTCTTTGATTCCATTTTCACAGCTGGACCCTCTGGGAGTGTTGAAGTTTAACTGTAACTCACGAACACTGAGTCCATAAATGAATAAAAGCAGATAGGGTTCAGTTTATGCAAATCCAGCTGAGGCGGATTGTCTATTTGAATACAGGAGTCATGAAGAGAACCCACGATCCATCAGTCTGTCCAGGCACTGATGTCAGTTTATGTGAGCAGTTTATAACACATAATATAAAATACTACGACTCCGTACGCTTCATTCACGCTTTACATACTAACAGTTGGTGTGATTTTGTGCTGTTGAAGTGGAATCATTAAATGTGGGAGCGCTCAAGCAACAAAATTAACTGATTAAATAAAAACTCATACTGGATCCTAAAGAGTAAAGAACTAAAGAAAAGGCATTCCTTCTAAGTAGCATGAAGATGCGATTCTTAAAGGTAGAGCATGTTAGCAAGGAGCATGGAGTTTAGCCAAGATCATTTACGTGTCTTCAGAAGTTCCACACATGACTTTCTGTAAGACCACAGATTAAACAAACAAGGTATAACACGCTTCACGAATTGTCCGCGGTGTTGGAAGATAATAATCATATTATGGTTATTAGCACATCAGTTAACCTGGTCACGTTTCTGTGCTTTACAGACGGAAAGACGCGGACTAAAGACAAGTACCGGGTGGTTTACACCGACCACCAGCGGCTGGAGTTGGAGAAGGAGTTCCACTACAGCAAATACATCACCATCAGGAGGAAGGCGGAGCTCGCCACAGCGCTCAGCCTGTCAGAGAGACAGGTGCGCCACAGAAAAAAAAAAAAAAAAAACTACTAATTTTTCACATTTTTTTCCCCTTTTTTTCAATCAAACGTTACTCAAACAGCAGGAAATAGTGCATTTGTCGGGAACTATTATTTAGTGGTCCAGTGAGTCTTTGGGGCAATGAAGGAACATGTCAGGCAGAGCAACAGTGAGGCTCACTGATGTGTTTCTATGGTTCAGAGGTAGAAATATATCACGCTTTGGTACATACAATACTTGGTTTTTAGCCAAGCTAGCAGCGTGGATGTAAGGATGCAGTGACGGTCTCTCAGTCCTTCACTTTGGTCCTGACTTAAATACCTAAACAATTATTGATTGTCAGCAAGCTAACTAGCACCAAGCCACCAAGCTAGCACTGACACTGAATCTCAGCTCCTGCTCCACCAACCAGCCTGGGATTAAGGAGAAATTAACCTTATTTGCAGTAATTGGGCTAAAATAAAAAATGCAATGCAGTGTTAAAATGCAATACACTAATATGGTCCATTTAAAAGATCCTTAAAAGTTGTTTTCCTGAATCGTACTCATATCTGGTTTATGTAAAAGCAGACTGGAGGTATTCACGTTAGTAAAAACACCTTTTCTTCTGCATCAGGTGAAAATCTGGTTCCAGAACCGCCGGGCTAAGGAACGCAAAATCAACAAGAAGAAGCTCCAGCAGCCGGCGTCCTCCACAACCACGCCCACCCCTCCCACCGGCACCAATGGCAGCGGAGGAGGTGGCAGCCTCCATGGAAACGGTGGGAGCAGCGTCGCTATGGTGACAAGCAGCAGCGGCAGCAATGGGCTGGTGTCCCCTTCGTCCCTGCCTTTGAATATCAAAGAGGAGTACTGAGGAGGAGGAGGAAAGAGATGTTTTATTGGACGCTGATGTCGGGGAGGTGGACTAAAAATTCTCCCCTACAAACTGAAAAACTTTTGCATCACATCCTGCTCTCCAACCTTTCTGTCCGCCCTCTTAAAGCTAAAGTTTGTTAAAAATTCGAGAAAATGTCAATGGGCGAAGTCGCCAGTGACAGTACTTCTTCCCCCCTCAGACTGTTGCAGATAATTCCTAACTGTGATTGGTTGTTTGCTTGCTGGGACATCGTCTGGTGAAATCAGGCTGCAGAAGGAAGCTCAGCCTGTTTGGTTGCTTTTATCACATCTTGATCTCTCAGGTGAAAACATTTTATGTCCTGAACTTTAATTCAACTCTTCACTCAATCCACCGTTTGTTTGTCCAAACCTTATTTTAAATTCCAGTGGAGATCCAAAAATTCCCAAAGATACCAAAATGATGTACAAGACATGTTGAATATTTCCATTTGATGGAATGATGCAGCCATAAAAACATGTTTGGGGTGTGAATATTTCACTCAGTTTATCATTTAGCTTCAGTGAAGAGCTGCAGCAAGCAGATACAGAATATATATGATACTGTCAGACAGTGTGTAAAATGTTTGTTTTTTAACTCTAAAGCTACTTAAAAAGAGAGATATTGAAGGTAAATACAGTTTCCAGATGTCTGTTTTATGATGCATTTAAAAACACATGTCCTGCTTCTTTAAGAAATGTTTTCTCATCTTATAGAGGGCAATAAAATCAATGTCCATTATCTATGTGATCTGTGACTGCAGAACATGTGAACCACCAACTTCTGAGGACAAACCTGCATTTAAGTGTGAGCCATGTAGAATTGCCTATGGGAAAAATGAATAAGACTTTTACTTTTAGAACCAGGTGCCCACAAAATAACTCCTCACACTTCAAAAAAACACAAAACAGGGTCTGAAGGTCATCTGAAGGTCGTCTGAAGGTGTCCTGAAGGTCGTCAGAGTTTTGTTTCTGTTTCTTTCTGGGAACTGATCAAACTGATCCATCTGACTGTCAGCTGTCTTGTCATTAGCACACATGGGGCTCATTTCACCAACAAACGAGCTTCCATTAGCGCATCTCGTTTCATTAAGTTGCGAGTGACAGTCAGTTAGTGAAATGTGACGTAGGCACTGGTGGACAAAGTATTCACATCCTTTACTGAAGCCGTAGCATCAGTACCGCACTGTAAAGATTCAATTAGCTCAATCTTAAACACCTACAGCAGTAAAATGTAACATACATGTTAATGCAGCAGTAATATTAATCCAAAACATCAGATATAGTAGAAAAACACAGGTGATATTTTACTGCACTGAACTATTTTATACTCAAAGTACATTTTGCTGATAATATTTACAGGCTTTTACTGTTGAATGTAGGACTGTTACTTGTAGTGGAATATATTCACAGTGTGGTATTAGTACTTTTATTTACAGTAAGAAAAGGATCTGAATACTTCTTCCACCACTTGGAAACACACCTGAAGCACCTGACAGCGTCCATGGGCGTGTGCTCCACGTACAGTAAATGATTTTGATCTCATCCATCAGACTTCTTGTGTATGAATGGACTTTGAACACTGTTAAACATTTCAAGCTGGCTCATCTTAAAAATGTACTGCCTCAAATGTGTGAGTGAACTGAACATAGATAATGTCAATGACTTCATCAAACTCAGTCAAACTTGAGATACAAAGTTCAATCAACACATTATGGTCACAAACCCGAAGCTGCTCCCAGTGACCTTATTGAATAAGTGCACGAGTAGAGACTGAATCCAATGCTAACCCTCATCATGGCTGACACTGTTTGACATGAGAAGGAACAACCATGACTTAATTTGACTTGTATTAAAGGCAAAGGCAAATTGATTTGTATAGCACAATTCATAGACCAGGCAATTCAAAGTGCTTTACAGAGGCATGAAAATACATTAAAATCATAAATAGAAAATACATTTCAAAGAAAGAAAGAAAGAAAGAAGGAAGGAAATTAGAAGAGAATAGAAAAATAAAAATAAAATAAAATAAAATACATTCAAAGGAAAATTAAAAACAGAAGCCAGTAAAAGACAATAATTTAGCATTTAGAATGATTAAAGTCATTGAGCAGATTTATTTACTTTAAGTAAAAGCTTTAGCAAATAATAATGTTTTCAACCCTGATTAAATGAGCTGACGGTTGGTGCAGACCTCAGGTGTGCAGGGAGAGTGTTCCACAGGTGAGGAGCATAATAACTGAAAGCTGCTTCACTTTGTTTGCTTCTCATTCTGGGAACACACAGTAGACCAGTCCCTGATGACCTGAGAGGTCTGGATACTTCATATGGAGTTAATGAATCTACAATATATTTCGGTCCTAGACCATTTAATGCTTTGTAGACCAACAGTAAGATTTTGAAGTCTATTCTTTGACTCACAGGAAGCCAATGTAGTGATCGGAGGACTGGTGTGATATGGTCCATTTTTCTGGTGTTTGTAAGGACTCGTGCAGCAGCATTTGGAATCAGCTGTAGCTGCCTAATTGATTTTTTGTTTAGTCCAGTAAAGACTCCATTGCAATAGTCCAACCTACTGAAAATAAATGCATTAACCAGTTTTTCCATGTCTTCTTTGGACAGACATCCCTTAATTCTGGTTATATTTTTCAGGTGGTAGTAGGCTGATTTGGTAATGAGCTTTAACTGGCTGTTAAAATTCAGGTAAGAATCAGTAATTACACCAAGATTTCTGCCTTTATCTGTTGTTGTCAGTGCCATGGAATTAAGGTGAGCACTGATCTTTGACCTTTCATTTTTGGGGCCAAATACAATCACTTCTGTCTTATCTGCATTAAGCTGAAGAAAATTCTGGCACATCCACTCATTGATTTGATGAATACACTCAGTGAAAGTAAGGGACTGTAGTCATGTGATGACACAGAAATATAAAGTTGTGTATCATCTGCATAAGTATGATAAGAAATATTATGATGCTCCATAATCTGAGCTAGAGGCAACATGTAGATATTGAAAAGAAGTGGTCCGAGAATGGACCCTTTTGGCACCCCACACATCATCTTTTAAAGACACACGGCAACTTCCCATCATGTCTGTTTTCTTGAAGTTACAAAACAAAGAGGCGCCTCTGCATCAGTTTAACTATCCAACAGTGCACAGTGGGAGGTCTCGTTCTGCTCTTCTTTACTTAATTTGTCATCATTTCAGATCCAGTGAACTTGCCTTTATATGTTTTGATGCTGTGTGAAAATGAAAACTAAACATCTTAAGTTCACGTAACTTTATCATTAATTAAAGTTAAAGTTCCAGTGTGCAGGATTTAGTGGCATCTAGTGGTGAGGTTACAGATTGCAAACAAATGAAAACCCCTCACCTCACCCTCTGCGAAGCTACGGTGACCTTCAGGTAAAGTAAAAACACCCAGATCCAGCGTTTGGTTTGTCCGTTCTGGGTATCTGTAGAAACATGGTGGAGGAACATGGTGGTCTTGTGGAAGAGGACTCGCTCCCTCTGTAGATATAAAAAACTTATTCTCAGGTAATGAAAACACAGTAACCAATAAATAACAGAGGCCATAAGTAGGAGAACGCTTTACGGCCTGCAGCACCATCAAGTCGAAATGGGACACAACCTAATTTTGATGCCCACGTGTCCATTTGATAATCATAATAACACATGAAGAGGAGCTGCAAGCGAGCGTGAGAAGGACCAGGTCAACTTGTGTATTTATTAACAGCGAGATAAACTAGTTGGTTCATTTTCAAGCGTCACTCAAGACTCAATTTCGGATGGCAAAGTCATCTGTTGTCTGACATCCAACATTTGTCAACACAGAGAAATGTGCCAACAGGCAGGCCACACTCAGACCGGTAGCCTGCAGTTTCTTTCTTCGCACTTATAATACTCGACAGTAGTACTTTTATTGTATCTAAAGATGTGAGTACTTAACCACCACTGGTGCCTCGGGCTCTTACTCAGAGACACTTTCTAAACAAGCAAAGAAATTATAAAGAGAGAGAGAGAGCGAGACAAAGCAACAGAGACAAAAAGTCAGGAAAAAATCCAAAAAGATGGTAGAAATGAAATAACAAATGAAAGACAAGACACCTACACACACACACATATACACACACACACACACACACACACACACAAACATATTTGCTAATTGATGCAGCAGTTGAGGTGTGGTGTCCAAAGGGCGAAGAGGAACACTGGGCAAACAGAGCACAGGATCCTGCTATCTGCTCCAGTGTGTGTGTGTGTGTGTGTGTGTGTGTGTGTGTGTGTGTGTGTGTGTGCATTCCTATTGTGTAGGTGTGTTAACCTGTCCTCACCCAGACCTTTGTCCTTCTGAGTCCATTTTGCTTCCAATAACAGCCCTATCTTAACACTGATAGAGACTATCAGCAGCGTGTGTGTGTGTGTGTGTGTGTGTGTGTGTGTGTGTGTGTGTCAGTAGTCCAGACAGCCATCTTGAACTTGAGGTCTTAAGCAGTCTCTGCTGTTGGGGTGTTGATAGTAGATTTTAAGGTTTTGCACAACTTGGCCCAATGGAAGCATATATATGTTAAATTAAAGAGACCCAAAGACTGAGCCTTGGGGAACGCCACACGTCATGCTGTCTGGTAGCTACTTGTAGCTATTGATACAGGTTGATTTTCTGTCTAAAATCTCTCTGGACATCATCATTTTACTGTACAGCCGCCTTTAGCCAGAAAAGAGAAGGGAAGCGTTGATGAAAATGTTGCGTACACTCGTCTGAATCACCCTCACATATTACTGTGGACTGAAGCCAGCGGTGAAGGGGTCTGCCAATGCAATATGCCCTTGTAAAGAGACTGAACTAGACTCAGCCTTTGCTGCAGTTTAGTTTTGGTGCTTAAATCTAACCAACCACCTCTGTGTGACTCCAGCGTGCTACATGAAACTTAGTGTTTCATTCACTCAAACAGATGTTGACTCTGAATGTCATCCAAGGAGCAATTATGTTTGTGAGTTGTATGTAAATGTGCTTTCTAGGAGACAGGGTTAAGGGACACAAAGGGACACAAAGGGACCCATAACAGGAGGACTGCAGGTACTGCATATCTGGGCTGATCTATATTTATATAAAGCAGAGTTTACCTGAGGAGAAGTAACAACACAGCTTCACTTTTGTAGTTACAGTGGAGACAGTAGACACACCCATCTCCATTTGTTTCACTGAGGATAAGTCACAGTTGTATAATTAGGAATAATGAAAGTGTGCCCATAAACAGGAGTTTCACTGTTCAGGTCAAGTCAACTTTTTTTTCACCACACATAGCCTAATATCACAGATCTTAAATTTGCCTCCAGGAGCCCAAAATTTTAATATGGTGAAGCTAACAAGCTTGCTAATTAGCAGTTTGTAATTAGCTAGTTCATTCTTTCTGCTCTTCAGTAATTCTTCATTACATGAAATGACGTACAATCATGACAACAAAATGTTAGAGTGGAGTAAATGGACCAGAACAGAGAAAAAAAGAAAAACTCAGAGAGCTCTTGAGACTGATCAGCGCTAGCTAGCACCTAGCTTGCTATCCATTAGCTTCCAACTACAGTAGTAACTAGCCCTGTGAGTAGTTGCTATCATCAAACACATAGAATCAAATATCTTACAAAGACATGCAGACAGAGTGTCTTTAAACATTTTCAACCAGATTGAGTACATTTTTACCCAAAATATCACCTTGTAGAAATGAGTCTCGCTTCCCATCAATGTGCATCCAAACATAATGTTAAAAGATTCTGCAAACAGATCATGTTCAGTGCATGCTAAATCTGTATAGCAATGTCAGACAATCTAGATGTTAGGGCCCTAGTAGCTGCATGTATTTGTCCAAATAAACATCTCTAATGTCCAACTGCACACTAAATTAAATCATTTGGTACAGAGTTTTGGACGTTTTGGGGTCTTTGCAGTCCCTCCTCATGCTGCTTGCTTCTAAGTCTCCAGATGTGTAAAGATTTTAACCGGAAACCAAAGTAAAACCTGCACATACAGTATACATTTAAACATCTGAGCACAACGAAGACAAAGAGTGCATCCACGTTGAGAGTAGCAACGGCTGTGCTCGTGTCTCATTTTTGGGTAAACAGAGCGTGATGACGGCGGAGCTGCTCAGTCTCTGCCTCTTCACCGCCATAAAGTTTATTGAGGGGTGCATGCAGTAAAAATGGTCTCACCACAGAGACGCAGATATGTTTGTTGAGGTGTGATGAGCTCAGATAGCAGCGATGGACGAGGATTCAGCACCGAGTTTGGACATGTAGGGATACAGACATTAGGCTCTGTGTGTCACTGACATGTTTTATAAGAAAAAACTTATGTTGACACTAAAATCTGTTATTCACTGGATAAAACAAAGATTGAGTGAAGTTTAAAATTATGTAAAAAACAAATGAAGAAGATGGGTGATCTTCTGCTTGCATCTGCTCCACAAATCTAGCTTGTAGACACCTCTCTGCTTTAATCTGGCTGCAAACTGAAGTCAATGCCATCAGATTAAAGACCACAGGAGCACGAGGTAAACCACGCCCAGAGAAAGACTTCATGTGTTTTGTTATCTTTTAAGATTGCTCTAAAATATCTATGGTCTCAGTAAACGAGCAAACACTGTGCAGGAGCTCATTTAGAACTGTTGGGCAGATCATGAGTCTACAGCTCAGAGAGAGATCAGCTTGGGAAGTTGCTTTTGTGCTTTTTGTGCTTTTGATCAAGAATGCTGATTAAATCCTGTAATGACAGTTTATTTCCAGTGAAGCTTTGCCTGTTGACACTCATCTAATGTGACCACATATGTGTCTAGAGTCAGGATTTTTATGCAAACATAACTTTACTCTTTTTAATGCTAACACTACACTTTTGTATACCACCATTACTCATCATGGCTAACATCATTCTTAATGCTAAGGTTACTCTTTTTTATGCTAACATTTTAACGCTTATGACAACAATTTAAACTCACCAGGTCTTGATAGGGTCTCCCATCAATGCTCTATGGAGAAACTACAGAGTCAAAAATGTGTTCCTGTCTGATGTCTGCGCTGATCAGGACTGGATCAATAAATTAGACCACCTGAGGTGAGTTTGACTTTAACTCATATCTACTGTTACATGTTTATGTCTCTCTCCTGCTTGTTTTTCATGAGGCACAATTTTATTGAAGCAAAGTGCTTTCATGGATGTAGGATGCACATGCAGGACATTTGTAACCTTATGATAAATTATAAAAAAAAAAAAAAAAACCTTGAATTGATCCACAATGAGAAAAAAGCCTTCTGCCACGTTTCAGCAGTAAATGAGTGTAAATGGGAAGTGAAGGAGAGTCTTTATGGCTGAGGCCCGGCAGCTCTGCTCCCTGTGTGAGCTGTGATGTGCCAATGAGGAACAACATCCTTTACTGTTATCGCACAGGTCAAATGTTCAGCTGGCAGCCAGTCAGAGGTCAGTAAAACACCATGTTGAAGACGTTGCTGCAATCCTGGAAAATATTACCGCTGAACTTATGTAACCTATGAGGTCAAATTTTTGACTTAGTATCTCATGATTGGTAATATTATAGGTCAATCTTTTTAATTATTTCAATTATAGCTCCTTCTCACCTTTTTCATGGACTCATACCTTTTTTTTAATTTTTTTAAAATCAGTCTGTCCTTCCAAGAAGCTACACACACACACACACACACACACACACACACACACACACACACACAGTCAAACAGTCAGTGTGTGTTTGAGAAGAGATTCCTCCAATCAGTGACAGCATAACAATGTGACGGGCGGCAGCCATTTCAGGGCGCAGGTCATCTCTCCAAAACAAAATGGTCGACAGCACAACAGCACCGTGACGACCTTGAACAAATCCCTCAGGCTGGACGTTTAACTTTGACTTTACCAACGAAGAAACGTCCAAATAATCAAAACTGATGTGCTGCAGATGAAAGGTCGGGTTGCTGTAAGAGTCAAGTTAAACACGTCTCCTCCGTCGCGTTCACTCTGTTTGTAGCAATCAAAGATGTTTACTACATCATCGTTGTCAACAGAGCCAATAATTAGAGCAAATAAAAGGAAAAGACAACAAAGCGAGCAAATAACTGTCACCTCTTGCCGATGTCCATAAACGCTTGGGGAATCGTCTCCAGCAGCAGCTCATCCAGACTTATACAACCGCATGTTTATGGGCCATTTTACCATAAACTTTCATTTACAATATACTTACAGCCCCTAATACGCCCCTGTATTGGCCACATTGATTGTGGATAAACAGTGGAGTTGTAAAGGTGCAGTGCTGGAACGGTAGTGCGCAGTAAAGGCCAGATAATACTGAAGACATGACGGGGACTACTGGTATTCCCCCAAAACAGCTCCGTAAAACACATGTGATCCTTGATGAGGTTTGGCCTGTGTCACTGATGATGTGTGTTACACTGCCTTCATAAATGATGAGGTGGTTCATCAGAGGTCGTGAATGAATATAGACACACACACGACCAGGATATAAAAAACGAAAATAACAAAATGACCCAAAATATCTTAAAAAATAATCTGGAAAATAAATTTAAAAAGAAAAAAAAACCAAACAGAATTACATACAATTACATATTAAAAACAACAACCAATAATCTGACAGATAAACAAAAAAGGTGGTCAATAAATACGGAAAGACACACCATGAGGATATAAAAATAAACTTCAAAAGGTACAAAAAATTACATATTAAAAAATATAAAACAGTATCTATATATTTTATATAGATAAATAATACATGGAATAAATTTTAGATTACATAAAGAAATAATGGTTGAAATACTAAAATGATGCATATTCTTAATGAGGTCTGGTCCATCTCTGTTGGGGGAGTCAGTAAGTTTAGAAAACAGAAAATAATTAGAATTTTAGAGATAAAAATTGTGGCAAAATTTACCTTTTTTTCAATGAGGTTTGGTCTGTAAAATTTACAAATAAATACACCCTAATTAAACACTGAAAATATCTGTGAACTGACTACAGACATCTTTTTTTTCTAACAAATTCAAAGATTTTATTATGACATTTTCTGTCGTGTTTCTGTTAAAAGTTGTTTTGCAGCAGCAGTGTGTTCAGCTGAAACGAGGAGTTTTATGAACAGACTGATTACAGTCTATCAGTCCGACAGTGTGTTGTCTCCAATTACAGCTCATCATACAGTAAACTGCTGCAGCTCCGTGAATCTACAGCAGCTAGACAACACACACACACACACACACACACACACACACACACACACACACACACAGTGTTTCCCCTTATCAGCTGAACAATTTCAATTAAGTGAAGTTTATATTATTGTAGTAACATGATTCACTGTTATTTATTGTTATTTTACGGCCTTTAATGTGCGCTGAGTGCACCTCATCAGGAAGCAGCATGTCAGTGCTGTTTTCATCTTGGTGCTTTATTGAAAGACGTCTCACATTTCTGATTCTTGACATTGCATTATTTCTGAGGTCTTACAATTAACAATTAGATAAACGACATAGTACAAGCAAAGAGCTGCACAGGCAGTTTGATTTCTGTGGCCTACAGAGAATTCTTGTCATGAGGTCATTTGAACCAAACTGAAATTTGGGAATATATTCAAACTTTTGATTCATGTTTGTTGAATTTCCCGAAGATCAAAACCAAAAAATTACATTGATACAATATATAAGATGTCAAAACCTCCATCATCACCTTCTCATATGAGGCTTTAGAATGATGATATTTCCCACAATGCAGTTCAGATGCTTTATTGGCTTCATTGTGGCTGCTGTGGAAGCGTGTGTCGGAGGGGACGATGTGCCATGTTGTGTCCTCTCAGGACCAGAGGCCATAAACACTGTACGCATGCAAGGTGATGAGTAACAGAGCGACCAGCAACACCTGACGGCCGGCACCATGAACCTCGTGATTTCACGGTACTTGGTCAGAAAATGTCCCGCTCTCCCCTCTCAGTTATGCTAGCCTTTTGATAAATGTTCGCTAGCTCCTCCGTTAGCTCAGTTAGCATTGCAGCCACAACAGTTGATCGACATGCAGCGATGTAGCCGAATGGACTCGACTGCTCCGAACTAAACGATGCGCTTCACTTCGCTCTTACCATTCGTGTGTCCACAGGCTTCTTGTACCTGTTTTACAACAAAGATCAAATATTTTGTAACACAGGTGTTCACTTTTTGTGCTGATAATTCAACCAGGAGAGTTTCCACCAGGTGTGTCATGTACCTTTACACAGTTTTAAGTGCCCATTGATTCAGTCACAACTGTTTCACTCTGAATGCCTTCTGACCTGTTTGTACCTGCAGTTTACAAAAGCTGGTTGTGCGTGTGTGTGTGTGCGTGCGTGCGTGCGTGCGTGCGTGCGTGTCCTGCCCGCCTTACCTTCCCCCTCATTAACCTTCGTCCTGGTGATAGTGTCAGGGGTTTCGACACGACGTTGCAGAACCCTGATTCCTCTCCAAGTTCATGTGTGGCAGCAGCAGAAGAAGCACAGATCGGCGTCTTTGTCGTCTTCTTCTTCTTTTTCTGCTGCCGCCGCACACGTCTGCAGGCTCACTGTTGAGCAACAGTCAGAGCACATGTACAGTCATTTATCTTTCTGTGACTCTCTTCTTCAGACTCATGTAGTCTTTAAATATGAATTAAATGCATACAGAAAAAGTAGTTATTACTTTAAAAACACAGCAAAGGTTGACATTTGTTCATTATCATGGAAAGAACAGCAGCCAGTTCCATTTTGGTTTCTTTGTTTGCTGGACTGATACTAAAAACATAGCACATTTTTAAGTAGTCTAACAAAAACATCATGTTTGATTTTCTCCCCCTTTTTCTTTTACTTTATTCTGAATCCAAATATAAGCCAGTCTTACTCTTCTATTTCTTTCATCTCTATGTGTCTTCCTTTCTGGCCTGCAGGTTCTTAAATGCAGTCAATGGCTAACCAATGAAAAAGTAAAAGGAAGTCACATTGCGCCATCAGCTCTGTTATAGTTTTATGTGACGCTCACGTCCTCAATATGACCCCAGTCAAGTTCTAGATTTAGATCTGATGGCACCAAACACAGAAGCAGGAAATCTGTTTGAAATGCAGAAATGAAGATGTTGAGTTGTTGCTGTTGTTCCCTCTGAAACATCAATGCCTTTTTGTGACAGTGCGCTCCTGATTTCCTGAGTTTGTACAGTAGAACTGATTATTTTTCTGATTATTCTATTCAAGTCATTTTATTTACACAGTCCAATATCACATATCCCATATTTCCCTCAGGGGCTGCACAGTTTACAGAGCTTCGGACTCCCTCTGCTCTTACACTCTGCTTCACATAAGTAAAAACTCACCAACAACCCGTTTAACTGGGAAGAAAATGGAAAAACAACCAGAGAGAGCAATGGAAAAGGGATCGCTCTGTTAGGATGACATGCTGTTGTTGTGAGAACGAGCGTGAACATTGACGTGTTTTGTCATTAAAATATCAAAAAATAGCAAACAACCTTTTTAATTTCTCACATCTTGAAGTGACGCCCTCAAATGTTTGGTTTTGTCTGACCGACAGTCCAAAATCCAAAGCGCTCACTTTACTATCAGGTATGACAAAGAAAAACGACAAATCTGCACCATTTTTTGTGATTTTTGTTTTAAAAAATGACAAACTGAAAAACTGTCTGCAGATCAACTCATCAATGATTCTGATCACTGGTTTTCAGTTAATTTCAATTTATCAAACATTGATGGTTAATGGGGACAGAATGTGAAACACACACACACACACACACACACACACACACACACACACACACACACACTCAGCACACACACACTCATACACATCAAAGCAGCCGCTGCCTGCTGTGTTTCAGTCTGTGAGGCTCCACAGATTTCTAACTGTGTTTGACCAGAAACAGTAATCTTGCTGTAACCTGTGTGTGTGTGTGTGTGTGTGTGTGTGTGTGTGTGTGTATGTCTCACTGTTTGCCTTACAATAATCAAATAATTTGACCTTTTACACCCGCAGAATGGTGACACTTTAACAACCCTTTAACCTGCGTCTTACTTCACTCCTGTGTTCGCCCGTGGGTCAAAGGTCGCGACCCGGAGATGACCGAGGCAGACACACCTCTGAGCATGCTAAAAATGCTAATTCTCCTAAAGCATGCTAACGACAGGGGCAGCCGGCCCGTCTCTTCCTGGCTCCTGGTTCCCGCCATTGTTTACCCACACTGCACCTGTGAATTCTGACACCAGGCCGGTCTGAGAGACAGAAACAGAGAATGTGAATGAGACAGAGGAAGAACAAGAGAGAGGAAGAGGAAAACAAACTCAGAATGAAAAGACACAAGATGCTAAACGTTTCACTTCACCAGTATATAACGTGCACTCAGTTGCTACTTGCAGAGACATGCAGAGAGGTGTTTCTAATATTTTGTCCACCTTCACTGACCTAAATGGGCTAAAACAAAGCACAACTCAACAGCAGCACAAGCTACAGCCTCCAAAATAACCAGAACGTTGAGATTTAAGTTCATTTTGACCCATAAATAATTACACAAACAATTTGAGACAGAAGAAAAGAAAACAACAAGCAGCTAAAGAGGCGATGACTTCCAGCATAACAGGACAGTAGAAAACAATATGAAGCATAACGCTCCGAAAGCACCTCAAGAGCCTCCATGACTTTGTCCAGCTGATCTCCGTTTTGGGGAACATGTGGCTGTTTAGCTGCTAAATGCTCCACTGTGTCGTCACTGTGGGTTGACCAGAGCTTTTTCTCTGGCAACAGGTGCCTGACAGCAGCTCTGAGCGGCTGTATTTAGGCTCCACAACAGGCCACAACATGATTAAGAATAATAAGAACTGTATGAAGCGGCCAGTAAATCTCATTTTTGATCATCGTCAGGTATATATATGTGTTTTAAACATGAGTGACGGAAACGCTCTCCTCATTTACGACCCTGAGAGATGAACAGAGCTGGAGGAGGCTGTAAAGGTTAATCATTTTAAAAACACACACACGTAGCAGCGTACAGTTGGCGAGGTGTCGTGGTTCTCATGGCTTTATGGCGTGGATGTGTGTGAATGCGTCTATAAATGCTGCAGGTAAACACGAGGACGCCGTCGGTGACGAGCTGATGAGTGATTTCTTCAAAAAGAGCTCAGCGGTGGGAAAACCGACACACTGTCTGTTCTTACTGTCGCCATAACGGACGATTTCACCTCGAGCTGCAGTCAGCTTCACTTCCTGTATCAGTGATGTGACAGCAGTATTCAGATGGTTTACTTCATTAAAAGTACTAATACCACACAGTACAAACACATCAGTCTCGGTCTGTATCAGTCTTGACATCAAACTCTCTTTAATACAAACTTTCATGTCTGACATGATAAATAATTAATCACAGCTGTTTTTTTCTCTTAATATTGGCTTTACTTCCTCTTCCTCTTGACTTTGCCACAAACTGACATATTAGATATTTAATGAAGGTGAGAACATGAAATGACCATAAAAACGTAATATAAACATAAAAGGTAAAACATTTTTAATACCCAAAATAAGGGACTATTTCATGTCTGGTGTTATACTGCTGAACAAATACAAGTCCACTCTGCTCGACGACAGTCCTTCACAGACAAAGAAATGCCCCCAAAAGTTGGGAAATGTAAATAAAAACAGAATTCAGTCATTTTCAAAGAAACTGTGTTCACTGACAACAGTTTTCTGAGGTGTTCCTGAGCTCATGTAGTAACATCCTTCATCCTTCATGTGTTCACAAAGTGGTGAACTCGCTCCATCCTCTGTGATCGACTGAGTCTTTCCAGGATGCCCCTTTCATACCCAATCATGATCCTCTCACCTGTGACCAATCAGCCTGTTTACCTGTGGAATGTTCCAAACAGGTGTTTTTGGAGCGTTCCACATCTTTCAGTCTGTGAAACATGTTGCTGCATCAGATTCACAATAAGAGATATTTACAGAAATCAGTGAAGTTGAGGAGGTCAAACATTAAATATATTGTCGTTGCACTGGTTTCAGTTAGCAATAAGTCAAAAAGGAATAGCAAGTTATCACATTCTGTTTTCTTTACGTTTTACACAGCATCCTAACTTTTGGGGAATTTGGCTTATATAACACGTTGTCTGAGAGCGACAGTGCTCGTGTGGAGCTGCCTTTGAGTTGAAATCATGCACAGCTTTTGCCTGACTAGAGGTCTAATCAGAGTAACTGAAAACACCTGTGAGGGCAGTGAACGCAGTGAAATAGAAATATAAAGTATATGTAATGAAATATACTTAATATACTTAAATGAAGTGCAAGTACCTCAAAATTATACTATTTTCTTTGCCGCTTGTTTTCAGGTGAAACAAGTTGTGAACACAAACTTTTAAGTTAATTTGAGTTTGTGAGCAAACTTCCAGTAAAGAGCTGGAAACATCAGCTCTGTGTGGACTGATGAAGAGGCTGGAACCTTCCTCACATCAACACATGAAACTACGAGAGACGTCTGATTTCCATCTTGGTTTCCATCCTTTGAGCTCTGACCGGAGCTCTTTTAATGCTCCTGTGCCTTCTTCTTCTGCAGTTGTTAATGATGCTGCCTGGAGAATCAGCTCCACCTGCTGTTCACCTCCACCAGCCAGAGGACTCACATTCACACAGCAGGAGTGGAAGGAAACCAGCCCTCACTCATGTTTTCTTCTGATGATCTTCTGGTATTTTGGCTAAACGTTGTGCTACACACTACGCTGTAAATCTGGCTATTGTTGTAAAAATATCCAATATAGCTGCTTTAAGTTGAATACTTAATTTAGTAAATGTACTAGATTACATTCAAACACATCAGAAATTAGAGAGAAATGAGATAAAGTGTCGGGTTTTAGTCCACAGAGTTCTTCTGAAATAACCAAACAAGCACATGTCTGACAGCCATCACTGATTGTTTCATCACTGAACATGTTTGGGAGGTTCCACTCCATTCTCACCTTGCTCATGGGCACTGTGCTGCAGGGATTTGAACCGGCAACCTACCAGTACAAGCCTCCCTCCTGCCGGTCCTCCGGTCCCCCTCTGCTGCCCTCCAGAAGAGTATTTCTGTGTGTCTTTATGGATTTATGGTGGATTTATTGTTTTACACTGATGAGTATTTAGTTTAGTCTGCTGCAGTAAAATCACATAAAAGCCACAATAATTCTCATCACACACACGAGTATTTGTGTTTTCAAGTGTTTGATAGATGTTATATTGATGTGAGCAGCACCTGGTGAACTGCTTCTGCTCTTAATCCACAGAAACAAACTTTCTGTGGATTCATTTTTTTTTTTCTTATGAAATTAAAATCTTCTTACTCCAACTTCCATGTTTAGCTTAAAACAAAGGGTTACTTTTTTTTAACCTTTTTACTTTTAATTTTTTAATTTGTTGTCTTCTTTCGTACAATGATGATAACAGCATGTTTTCAGTCTATTAAAAGAGGTAAAGACTTTTTTAAATGGTGTTTTACATACTGAAATCCTATAAATTATTATTAATTTGATAGATATTTCTAATGACTCTGACAGCATATTATATTCAACAGGTGAGAGTTTTAAAATTAAAAAGAGATGAATAAAAAAAAGCTTCAAAACACATTTTTACAGTGTGAAGAAAAACAAAAACAGTAAAAATGTTGTTTTTTTTCCTGCTCTCTGTGAGGTTGCCTTTCATTTTTAGTGCTGCAGATCTTTTATTTAAAATGACCAAAAAAGAAACTTTAATCACAGGAGCAAAAGACGAATGAATGAAAAAAATGGGAGGGAATGAAAAGAGGTGAAATGTGACATGAAGAAACAATTCAGAAATATTAGCAGTGAAATGAGAAATAAAATCATGAACTGACTTGTTCAAGACTTTTTCAAGTCTTAATAATGAGGCCACGTTGACGGTTTTTGTTCATTCAGATATTCATTAGTTGGTGTAAAATTACAATAAATTATATAGAGAGATTTTTCTTTTTTAGAGAATATATTGTATATTGATAATTGGACAATAAAACTTGATAAACCTGTTTTCTTTGGCTCATCTTATAGTCCATTAAAACATTAAAACACACACCACCAACCTTTGTTTAATATTCATTTTGTGTGTAGATTATATATTCATCCACATTTTTATGTCAATTTTTAATCACCTATCAGGAACCGATGAGGAATCTTTCCATGAATGAGTTGGTTTATCCTAAAATCAATTGAATGACCTATAATAAACAGAATGCAAACTTTTTAGCCATTCAAAATCATAATTAACCACCAATGAAGTGTAGAATAATTAGGATTAATCCAGTGGCTCACTTCAGACTCAGGCGTGTTTCCACTTGAACTGGCTGCTGATGTGTTGACGTTCACCATCACATTCTGCCATGTGAACACCACGTCCTATTTCTAATCATTATTTAAAGTACAGCGCGTACTGGGATCACTGGTCAATGATGCTTCACAGAGACCGCGGATCCACGGAATCGGTTGATCTTTGTTTTCCTTTATCTTACCAGAACAAAAATCTGTTTTTCAACAGGGACCTGACCAGGAAGGCAGCACAACATAACTATGACAATAAAACAACACAAAAAGACACCTTTCAAGTGAGGTGTGCACGTGCAGGTTTGAGTTTTCCTCACAATCAAAATAAAGTAGACACAAAAGAAGAACGGCCCAACTGTAATGAGAGCAATTAGAACAAGGAGATTCCTTCTAAATTCAGTTTAAAAAGACACGAGACAAAGAACAATGAAGAAGAAAGACAGAGCAAAGAACAAAGAGAGAAAGAACATTTCAAAAGAGATAAGGAGGATTGTGTGTGTGTGAACTGGGTGTCCATCTTGTTTCTGTTGTCCCCTGTCACCTGTCTTCAGGTAAACCATTAACCAGCTAGCGGCCATAAAACTCCACTTTATGGAAAGTTTGATGATGGCAGTGGGTCATAAATACTGAAGCACTTTATTGCCTTTCTGGCTGTTGCTGCTCACCTTGACATAGTCTGTTTGTGAAAAAATAATAATAAAAAAAAAAGGGTCGAGTTTAACCCCAAAAACTTCAAACATAACTAGCTAGCTGGGATGCTACACAGCAGGCTTTGAGGCTTTTTCAAGATGATTTTATTTCAAAATGAACTTAAAGTACAAATCCTTAAAGCTGTAATCTGTCTGTGGCATCAGTGATATTTATGTCTGTCCTTTTAAAATTCACGAAAAAAACAAATGATTATGTTTAATGTAACATTAGCTTGATAGCTGGTAAATTTGCTCTTTTCTTTTTCATTTTCAATCAAAGTTTGGAAATGTTGATGAGGATTGTTTCCATTAATATAAGGAGTGTTAAAAGTTAGGAACATACAGTAGTTGCTGTTTTCTGAATAAAAACCTTTCTTATCTAGCTAGCGAGTGAATAGAGATTAGCTTTAGCAATTTCTCAGGAATGCTAATTCCCATTAGCTCTGAACTGTTACCTACATCTATAATTTTCCAGGCATTCCAGTAGATGTATTATTTTGCTCACTGATGGTGGCTTCCCTGTTGAAAAAACGGCTGAGCCTACCAAAGCTTTAAAGGGAGGATTAAGAATGAATGTGCCAGCTTCACAGCTAACTAGCTATATGAGTAAGAAACAGCAATAAAAAAAATGCCACAGACATGGCTGCAAGGTTGGACACAACTACACACACTGTTAACTTAGAGGAAGAGAGGTAGCAACGCTTAAGTTTACATGTTTGTTTGACAAACATTTAAGAGTGATTTAACACTAAAGTTAAAGTTACTCAGTCATCGGCCTGCGATGGAAGATGTGTAGAGCTTCTGCAGTCCTGATATCAGTGGGGAAACAGTCTGGAGTTTGTTGCTTCCACCTGGGTTTCAGACCTGGGAAAAGACTGAATCAGTTGAGTGTCATCTGCATAGCAGTGATGAGAAAATCGAGTGACGAGTGACTTGGTGCAAAGAAAGGAGCGGACCCAGAACAGAACCCTGAGGGGCCCCTGCAGGGGGCGACCAGGTTCAGTACCCTGTAAGTGTTGTCCTTGAGGAAGGATGTGAACGGAGAGAGTGCATATTTATAGTGCATTTAGTGTCATGAGGACTTGTATTTGGAGGAGCTTCCTCTTTCACACCCTTCTGAAAATATAACAAAATCCCAAAATTGCATTGACTTAAATATCCCTAAATCTTGGGATGTCTCTAAGATAATAATAATAATAATAATAATAATAATAATAATAATAATATCTTTTCTTATGTTACTGCTGTGGGAAGCTGTGATCCTGGAACTTATTCCCTGACAGCTCACCGGGATGTTATTGACTGCTGCCACCTTGTGTTCAACAGTGTAATAGACGTTACAATAATACAGCAATTATGAACCTCTGGCTTATTATGAAACTACTGGATAATGTCAATAATAACTAATTTTATTACTGGTTCAATTCCAAATGTAATGCAAAGTAAGAACTATGTGGCTTTTCAGCATCTCTTCCATCCAGCGTGTTGACACTTTTTCTGACTCTCCTTGACCCCACTGACGATTTCTTTTCTGCGTGGAGGTTGAACGTTCATGGCCACCAGCCACATGATCAGATGTCCCTCTTGGAAGCCGTGAAAGCTGGATGTCTGGAGGAATCTGAAGATTTCCAGCGATGGACCGAAAGTGTGAAGTGGATAAGAACTTGAGGCCATTGTTGTTAACAACACAAAATGTGATCCAGCAGTCCTTACTGCAGAAATGAAGGAAGTTATTAAGAAACTGACACTGAGTAGATGAACTTCACGAAATGCTCTCGGTGGAGCTTCCTCACTTAATGCTTTTAATCGTGAATATCGACAATGACACGAGCTCGTGTGTGTCAGTGCGTCTCAGCCTATCACCACATACCGTCACACCTCGCTCAGTTTCAGCCTGACATGCACGAACGCGTCTCAGGCCTCACCCACAATGACGACTGCTTTGTTATGGCGCATGCAGCCAATCCTGAGCGAGCAACAGAGCACCGTGCTTTGCATCAGGCACACTCATATTACGAGCTCGGTGGGCGCTAAGTGTACGTCTCTGAGAGAAAAGAGGAAAAGAACAGCATGCCTGAAGTGGTGAAAGCACCGAAGAAGGGCTCGAAGAAAGCCGCTTCGAAGGCGACGAAGGGCAACAGGAAGAGAAGACGCCCCAGGAAGGAGAGCTACGCCATCTACGTCTACAAGGTCCTCAAGCAGGTCCACCCCGACACCGGCATCTCCTCCAAGGCCATGGGCATCATGAACTCCTTCGTCAGCGACATCTTCGAGCGCATCGCCGGTGAGGCCTCTCGTCTGGCTCATTACAACAAGCGCTCCACCATCACCTCCAGGGAGATCCAGACCGCAGTCCGCCTGCTGCTGCCCGGAGAGCTGGCCAAGCACGCCGTGTCTGAGGGCACCAAGGCCGTCACCAAGTACACCAGCTCCAAGTAAACCTGCCTCAGCGCAAACAACACAAAGGTCCTTTTCAGGACCACCCACAACCACAAACGAGCCGTTTCCAAATAAATGAATGTTTCAGATACTTTCAGATCGGAAGTTCCAGATCTGACATTGTTAGCCATAACTCTCCTCCGTCTGTCTACGTCACTACACCTCAAACGTCGGGCTACGTTGACTACGTTAACTGGCAGCAGGTTTTAGAGGCTCGCGCAGGAGACTTAACTTGGCGATCAGACGCGCTGAAGCGATCGTTTCGACTGGTTTCACACTCACGAATTCATACCAACCCAAACGAACCGGATTCGGTCCGCGCGGAGTGAACAAAGCTGGTGTGAACGCGCCCCATGCTCTGCACCACAGTCTGAGTTCAGCTCTCTCCTCTTCCTCACTCTGCTGTAAGTGGATGTTTGTTTCTACGTACCGGACGGAGCGGAAGGGTCGGGGTGTCTGGAGACGCGTCACCATGGTAACTCCTGCCACCCCACCTCACCTCTCCTGTCCTTTGCAGTGATCTCTTATCTAACAACAATAATATCGATAATCAATAGATTAACTGATGATACTCCGTTTTAACATGTAACGTCCAGCTGTGTCAAATGATCGCGTGTATGTGTGTGTGTGTGTGTGTGTGTGTGTGTGTGTGTACACAGTGATGTTCGTACCGTGCCGACAAATCCCGGAAGTGTTTAGTGAAGCGCGTATCGACACTTGTGTCGTTGGCGGTGAGTGACGTCACTGATGACGTCGGAGCCTCGCTGGTTCAGGAATTGGTTCCTGTAGGCGCGATTTGTAAACATTTATTTATGATCGGCTCACACTCGGCGGGTTGTTGGTCTGTGTGACACTGAACATCCTGGTCTGATCTCTCATAATAAGAGAGCACGTGGATGAAGCCTGTCAGTAACAGTGTCACGCGCTGTGTGCTGGTACAGTGAGCGTGCTCTTCACCGTCTGTCCTTTGAATCCAGGCTGAAGTGTTTGTGTGGAATGTGGCCGGACCCAGCCCACACTAAGTTTCTGAATGAAATTATTGAGATCAATGAAGTCCTTACGTTGACCAATCAAATTCACTGCCCTCTCCATGGTCACAGCTCGTGCACTGCTCCTTACACTACAACACATTGAACACAGCTGTTCTCCAGTTATTAGGAGTTAGTTTACACACTGACACACTGTTTGTGTATATTGTATATACGTTTTGAATGTTGCTGACTTTTTATGCCTGTGAGTCTATTTTATTTTATTTTATTATCTTTCTTCTACATGGGGGTTGCAATGTAAATTTTGTTGACACGTCCATGCTCAACGACAATAAAAGCAATCTTGAATCTTGAAAATGATTTACCAATAAACATCTGTTTGTCAAACAAATCAGAATCAGAATCAGAAAAAGCTTTATTGCCAAGTACGCTTTTACACATACGAGGAATTTTTTCTGGTGAAATTGGTGTATGACACATCTACTAAAATAAGAGCATAAAATATAACAATTTAAATATATATACACAAGTCTGTTTTTTGTTGTTTGCTATTTTCCGGAAACACAGTCTGTTTTTTTCAGAAAGAAGTCCAAGTTGAGCGTTAATGTAACGCATAGAGTTGTATTTATATCAGTCAATGTGACAGAATGAGTCCGAGGTGGAATGTGAAGAGTGTCGGGGGGGTTCCAGGCCTTGTTGGTCAGGCTGACAGCAGACGGGAAAAAACTGTTCTTGTGGCGTGAGGTTTTGGTCCTGATGGACCGCAGCCTCCTGCCAGAGGGGAGTGACTCAAAGAGTTTGTGTCCGGGGTGAGAGGGATCAGCCACAATCTTTTCTGCACGCCTCAGGGTCCTGGAGGCGTACAGGTCCTGAAGAGATGGGAGATTGCAGCCAATCACCTTCTCTGCAGACCGAATGACACGCTGCAGTCTGCCCTTGTCCTTGGCAGTGGCAGCAGCGTACCAGACAGTGATGGAGGAGGTGAGGATGGACTCAATGATGGCTGTGTAGAAGTGCACCATCATTGTCTTTGGCAGGCTGAATTTCTTCAGCTGCCGTAGGAAGAACATCCTCTGCTGTGCTTTCCTGATGAGGGAGCTGATGTTCGGCTCCCACTTGAGGTCCTGGGAGATGATAGTTCCCAGGAAGCAGAAAGACTCCACAGTGTCAATAGTGGAGTCACAGAGGGTGATGGGGGCGGGTGAGGCTGGAGGTGCAGCTGTTTGTGTACAGGGAAGCACAAGTAATATTGCATCCATTGTATTGTCATGTTACATACCCACAACACACTAAACATAGTATGTTCAAAAGAACGAATCTTTTAAGTGAACGTACTGAACCGAATCACTTCCTCAAGTGATTCGTTTGTTTCTCAGTCAGCTCAGTTGAACTGTCAGCAGCGCCGGGCGGGCAGCCAGCGAGCCGCTGCATGCTGGGAGGGAGGGATGGAGGGACCGCGCGCTAGTGTTGTGTCGTTGTGTTCAAGTGTACCTCGGAGAAAACTAACTTTTTTTTAAACTCTGCTAAATTTGCCACCGCAACAACTCACATACAGTAGGACACAGCATGTAACAAGTAGTGTATAAAACCCGCAGTTTGAGAAAATGCGTGACTGTCTGATCATCTTGTTGCAACAATTTGCGAGGGAACGGTGCATATTCAGTGTGAATCCTTCACTGAATGTACTGTGGGGTATACGTTCACTGAGCGGATCACTCACTGAGCCCAATTTGCCGAGTAGACCAGTTAAATAGCATACCATAGGACAGGACACTTAAAACATCATGATTTATAAACGAGTTTTATATTTACAAATGTGTTTGTCAAAGCAACATGGTCACAACACTCTCGTCTCCCGGTCCTGGAAGCTGTGAACTGAACTGAAACCTGAACCGTTCAGCCGTATATCAGTTCAGGAGTCGAAGGCTCCTCCTGCCAAGCACTGAATGATTCAGTGATTCGGTGAACGAATCTTCTGAACGAATCTTCCTAGTGATTCTAGTAGTGATGTGTCTGTCGCGAACAAAACGGCTCTTTGAAGTGAACGACCGGAGCCGGCTCCTGCCTGGGAGCCGGAGTAGGAGCCGCTTTGGGTTTTTTTATTGTTTTTTTCTCTACTTTTTTTCCATTCAAGCTGCACGTGATTGGTCAACTACATGATGTGTGGTGGCTTCTGTGTGTACGCACTGAGCAGGAGGGTACAGACACAGCGCGCGCACACACACAGAGCTGGAAAGGTGAGAAAATGCAGTAAAATTTGACTATGTTTTGCACATTAATTTTACATAAAATTTTACATTATTTTGGTAATAAACAAATTTAAGCAAGAGAGCCACTTGGGAGCCAAAAGAGCTCCCAAGAGCCGAGCCATGAGAACCGGCTCTCTTAAAAGAACTGGAATTCCCATCACTAGATTCTAGAGATTCAGTACATCTAAAAGAACTGCCGTGCCCATCACTAAAACATTATTGATATGAATGAAACAAATTCCTGAAATGCAAGATGAACTTTCTTCTTCTGGGCAGCTCCTCTGCTGCACATGAAGCCTCCAACCTTTTGGCTGGAAGGCCTCCAGAAGCTTCATCTCTCAGCGAGGTGCAGTGAAACTTGATGTATATTTGTTCTGTAAAAAGTGGATTGTGTGCACGTGATGTCATCTTTGTGGCCACACAGGAAGGTGCTCTGCCCTTCAGAGGTGTGACAGCTGTGTACACAGTTGATAAAAAAAGAATATCTCTTCAGTCGTGTGGGCGGCTCTTAAAAGAGCCTTTGGTTTGTGTTAACGGGCTGAAACGTGTTTAACCTCCGAAGCCGTAGAGGGTGCGACCCTGCCTCTTCAGAGCATAGACCACGTCCATGGCGGTGACGGTCTTCCTCTTGGCGTGCTCGGTGTAGGTGACGGCATCACGGATGACGTTCTCCAGGAAGACCTTGAGCACACCGCGAGTCTCCTCGTAGATGAGCCCAGAGATCCGCTTGACTCCACCGCGCCGAGCCAGGCGGCGGATGGCGGGCTTGGTGATGCCCTGGATGTTGTCACGGAGGACTTTCCGGTGGCGCTTGGCGCCTCCTTTACCGAGTCCTTTCCCACCTTTTCCGCGTCCACTCATGTTTATAGATTGAGTTGAGCTGTAAGGTTAACCTGCTGTTGCTCGGTATTTATTGTGTGTTTGCGGACGTGTTGGAAGACAGGGGCGGTGCCAGAGTCAGCCCGCTGAGCACGTCGACGGGACTTTCAACAGCTGCTTTCAGAAGTGCTTCACACTGCTGCATAAGATACGACAGGCTGAGTCCAGTCTACAGAACAGCCTCTCCCAACGAATCAAGCGGGATAATATTCTGACCTGACAGTAAGAAGAGGACATGTTGGATTTTGAAATCCTCACCAAGTCACTCAAATCACCTGCTGTATGTTCACAATCACTGAGTCACTTTCAAAAACTACAAAGCTGCGCTTCCCCATTGGAAATAAAAGATTGTAGGAAGATAAAGTTACAACCCAATTTTTAACTAAACTAATTTTAGGCTTTTATAGTTTTTTTTTTTTTTAAAGTAGCTATTTATAAATCACACTTACAATGGCATCTAAGCCAATCTCATCTGCAATGACATAACCAAATTCAAGCAACAGCTTGGGCCTAGATGATAACAATAAATCAGACGAGATAAATACAAACACTATTCCAAGACCTCAGTAGACATATCCAAAATACACCGCTTTCTCTATACCTACCTACTATACCTAGAAACGAAGGCGAGGATGACCACGACTGCATCCTAGTCCAAAATCCAAGGAAGCGAAACAGAATCTCTACAAGTCCGAAAACAAATTCATCACCTGGAAAAACGAGGGAGCAGACCAACTCACCCTACCCTCCACCAATAATCAGACAACATCAGCAGAACAGTCTTCCATAACGAAAAAGACATTGCAAAAGAAATCATGAGATGTAAACCAGCAATTAAAATTCAAAAACTGGTTAATCTGCAAAGAGGAGGGCTGCTAGTCTTCCCACAAGACCCGAAGTCAATGAACCAGCTTCTGGCTCCATGGCCTAAAGATGCATTCGAAAGCACCGAACTGAACATTAAGCTGGCAAGCCGACGAAGTGGGACAGAATCACGGCAAATAAAGTCATCATCAAAGGACCATCTCTAAATATCACCACTGAAGACATCAAAAAGGAACGAAACCAACAAGGCATTCAAACTCAGAAAGTGCACCGAATTATAATCAGAAAGACAGAACAACCGACTGCTTTCATCAGAGGAGGGTTTTACATGGACTTATTCCACTACAGAGTAGAAAAAGCTCATTCTACAACAATTATAAAGCAGTGTTTCAGCTGCCAAGGCTTTAACCACACACAGTGTGTTAGATGTGGAGCAGGCCATTCACACAAATCATGTGACAAACCAAAACACGAAGCAGACTGTGCTAACTGCAGTGGAAATCACTCCAACCACCTACTTGTCAATGGTTCGACCTGCCCGGGCTCAGCTTTCCTCTCACCTCACCCTGCTCCCGGATCACTGATGTATAGCCCTGACCTCCAGAACGACCTCCAGATCCTATGCCAGGACAAAGTGCAATATGAAGCAATCTGGAAATGTCTCGAGAAATATCTACAATAAACAAAACTCTAAAACAACAACAACAGCAGCAATAACAACAATATGAACCAATTAAACCAAGTCAATACTTCATTACTTACATGTAAATGTAAGGGGAATTAGATCAAACAAAGAAGAACTACTCCACATTTTACAAGACAGAGATGTTCACACAGCCTCAGTAAATGAAACACTCCTCGCTTCTCCTTACCCGGCTACGACATCCTCAGAAGAGACAGACCCCAAAGAAAAAGCGGTGGAGTCATAAAAGTTCAATTACTTATAATGAACTAACCTCTCTGCCCTACTGCCAGCATACTTCTTGTGTCCATGTCCTGTCCACCAGGAGTAACTCCCTCCCTCCCTCCCTCCCTATTAACCTGATGATTTGATAATGAGCCACAGGAGATGTTGTACTACAGGACGAGGACTCTTCACTGCTTACTTGGATAAACCAAAGCCTTTACTTGTCTGTGTGTGGTGAAACCTGCGTTCTCTGAAGGACACTGAGGGTTTCTGTTGTCTGTTTAACGAATATGTGAAGAAGTTCTTGTTCTTTGTTGGACATGACAAACTGTAAACATTTCCCCTCAACTGGATGCAGTCTCATTACTGAACCACAGCCTGAGCTGCTGTGTGGTCAGCAGCCAGAAAGACATCAGGAGTCACTAGTTTCAGTGAAGGTTGAGATGAAGAGTAACCACTTCATCCTTCATGCTCTGTATAACATTACCACCTTTAACTTCAACTAAGACAAGGAGGAAAGCTCTCATTTTTGGCAGTTGGTGGTCCTGAAAAGGACCTTTGTGTTGTTTGCGCTGAGGCAGGTTTACTTGGAGCTGGTATACTTGGTGACAGCCTTGGTGCCCTCAGACACGGCGTGCTTGGCCAGCTCTCCGGGCAGCAGCAGGCGGACTGCGGTCTGGATCTCCCTGGAGGTGATGGTGGAGCGCTTGTTGTAATGAGCCAGACGAGAGGCCTCACCGGCGATGCGCTCGAAGATGTCGCTGACGAAGGAGTTCATGATGCCCATGGCCTTGGAGGAGATGCCGGTGTCGGGGTGAACCTGCTTGAGCACCTTGTAGACGTAGATGGCGTAGCTCTCCTTCCTGGGGCGTCTTCTCTTCCTGTTGCCCTTCGTCGCTTTCGAAGCGGCTTTCTTCGAGCCTTTCTTCGCTGCTTTCACCACTTCAGGCATGCTGTTCTCTTTTTCCTTTCTGTCAGAGATGTACAACTACCACCCACCGAGCTCTTAATATGAGTGTGCCTGATGCAAAGCGCGGTGCTCTGTTGCTCGCTCAGGATTGGCTGCATGCGCCATAACAACGCAGTTGTCATTGTGGGTGAGGCCTCACTCATTGAACGACACTCTCCTGAATCGTTTTCCTCTCAGGGACACACTTTCATGGCGACCGTTGTTCCCCGTTGTTTTAACAGATTTATTTTCCAGATAAACAAACCTACGTTAGGCTGGCAGTAATGAGAAGAGAGCGAGACACCAGCTGTAGCAGGCACGAGGCAGGAGCGACGGAGGGAGATAGGGGTGTGTTGTGTTCAAGTGTACCTCGAAAAAAAACTTTTTTTAAACTCTGCTAGATTTGGCACCGCAACAACTCACATACAGTAGGACACAACATGTGACAAGTAGTGTATAAAACCCGCAGTTTGAGAAAATGCGTGACTGTATGATCATCTCGTTGCGACAATTTGCGAGGGAACGGTGCATATTCAGTGTGAATGTACTGTGGGGTATACGTTCACAATCACTGAGCCCAATTTGCTGAGTAGGCCAGTTAAATAGCATACATCATGATTTATAAACGAGTTATATATTTACAAATGTCAAAGCAACCCAGTCGTGGAAGCTGTGAACTGAACCTGAAGCGATCAGCCGTATATCAATTCAAGAGTCGCAGGCTCCTCCTGCCAAGCACTGAATGATTTGGTGAACGGATCTTTCTAGTGATTCAGTACGTCTAAAAGAACTGGCGTGCCCGTCACAACCAGCACTCCTGGACACTTTCACAGCTGAGGTGTATAATATCAGGAACTTCTCAGATTACAGACAACAACATCGTTTTATCAGAACATTGAAACACTTGAGTTACTTCACAGGAAACGGCTCGTTTGTGGTTGTGGGCGGTCCTAAAAAGGACCTTTGTTTTCCTTCGAACACCAACAGGTTTACTTGGAGCTGGTGTACTTGGTGACGGCCTTGGTGCCCTCAGACACGGCGTGCTTGGCAAGCTCTCCGGGCAGCAGCAGGCGGACTGCGGTCTGGATCTCCCTGGAGGTGATGGTGGAGCGCTTGTTGTAATGAGCCAGACGAGAGGCCTCACCGGCGATGCGCTCGAAGATGTCGCTGACGAAGGAGTTCATGATGCCCATGGCTTTGGAGGAGATGCCGGTGTCGGGGTGGACCTGCTTGAGGACCTTGTAGACGTAGATGGCATAGCTCTCCTTTCTGGGGCGCCTCTTCTTCCTGCTGCCCTTCGTCACGGCCTTGGAAACCGCCTTCTTGGAGCCCTTCTTCGCTGCTTTAGGTGGATCAGGCATTTCAAGTTCAGAGATACGTCTCTCAACAGATGAGCCTTGGAACTCAGATGGAACATTTGTATGTGATTGATGCAAATGAGACTGTGCTCTTCCTCTTCGATGATTGGCCGAATTGTAAACATGACTGCGCATGCGCCACACAAGCACCCATTAAACAGCCTTTGATAGGTCGTGTAGAGTCGGCGATGTTCTGCATACATGACATTTATATACATAATCAGGGTTCTAAATTAACACCCGCCAAATTCGGGTTAAAATTCATATTGGCGGGTGTAAATAAAAACTTACTAGCCAATTTGGCCGGTAATGCATTAGGCAATCATGTCAGTCAGAGCCGCTCTACAGTTATTGGTCATTTGTCCCCTGACAGTCCGTCCTACATTTCCCATGAACACTGTCGTAATGCTACGTGATGACGTACAAGACGCCCATTGGCTGTGCGCAGGCACACTACAGTCTGTAGTGCAACCGGCGCGAGAAACCACGGAAACGCAAACACAAAGAAGAAGAAGAAGAATGAACGGCGGCGTATAAACTGTAAAAAAGGAGAGTGAGCTAGCTAAAAGTAAAAAGTAAAGTTAAACTAAATGCTGCGGTGGTTGGACAGACGTCTGTGGAGGCAGTAAAGGACCATGAGAGTGCCCGAAGTCATCAGGAGAGCCGAAGGAGTCTGCAGTACTGACTGCTGCACTGTTTGTGTTTTCTAGTTGTACATACATAATTCAGTTTATTACCAATGCAATTTTTGCAAGTGTTTAAGTCATGGCTGTTATATATATTTCTTATTAAAGAAGGAAAGCAGAAACACTTTAAGTTGAAAGGAAAAATACATTTTATTAGGAATGTAATGATACTAAATACTTACTGGAAAAATGTCTTCTATAAAATAATTAATCTGACAGCATTTTTTGTTTGTATAAATTAAATGTTTGCACTTTCTGTGTATATTTTGTTTCATGTGTTGTACTTTCTGTCCATTTTTCATGCCAACAATGTAAATAAAATGATCAAATGCATTCAGTGGCACTCATAATCTCTCTTATTTTCACGGGGAAAAAATTTAGCTAGTGGAAATTCTGATTGGCTGGTAACTTTAGAAGGTCACCAGCCACATTGGCTGGTGATCAAAAAAGTTAATTTACAACCCTGTACACATACAATATATACGGTCATCAAAAAGTGGATTTCCAACCATATTTAGGCCACAGAATGAGTGAAATCAGTCACAGTGTGTTCGTAGTGTGGGATCAGTACAGAAGCTGTCTGGTCTTTGGGCTTTGACCAAGAGCTGTTTTTAAGGAAAGTAACAGGTTCATCATCATTTCAGCTATCAAGAGAAACCATTAATCCACCAAAGCAGTTCATTCCAGATATTCTGGCACGAAGAGAGCAGATCGGCCTGTGAGCCAATAACTATGAAACGATAAAAACACGGAGGCCAACACGTGTTGTACCTAATTATGGACATTTGAATATTCTTAGTACTTCTGTTATTTCAGAGAATTCATAAAATTTTGCATTTCCTTTCAACTTTTAAAAAGTGTGTTAATGTTAAAGATTAAGAGAATAAGAAAAAATCTCTCATGTCCCAGTTTGTTTGGTGGAAATACTGAAGCTGAAGTGTTAATGAGACTGTAAGGTTACCCAGCACTTTCCCAACAGTACAGTTAAGGACCTCCAGTACAACAGACATGTGTCCGTTTTCTACTGATTCCATATGGATGAACGGATTTATTTTTTAAGCATGTTACTGGGAACAGGAAAAGGGGGCTGGAAGGAAAAACAGACATTAGCAATCAGACGCCTGTGGTGTGAACAAAGGGGGCCTTGTTGGCCGATTACATCCACAGAATTACCAAGTCGAATGAACTCTTCAGCTGTTTTGTCTTGAAGGTTCCTCGTTCAGCCTTTGTCAGATCAGAGATCTAACATGTGTCAAAGGTTTTTCCTCATCTGAGGCACCTGCTGGCCATGACGTCAGGTGTCCAGTTTGAAGATAATAGTGATTGTGATAATCAGTTGCTTGCATGAAATCGACTCCCATCACTGGGTGAGAAGCTGGGAGTGATGGGAGTCGATGCGCCCACAGTCTCCTGGATTACTGACTACCTGACAGACTGTGGACAGTAAGACAGGAGCACCACAGAGGACTGTTCTGTCCCCATTTGTCTTCACCTTGTACTGTGCACTTCAGAGGAGGTGGTGGAGAGGAGGACACTGGACAGACCCTGGACATCCTCTTCACCACCCCGTGGACAGACCCCTCCAGCTCCGCTGCCACAGGAAGTCATTCCTGCCAGGAGCGTCACACTGAACAGCAGCAGCTTCCCGTTCATCCAACAGTATCTGCATTACTACACAATTTACATTTACAACTTACGTTTTCTGTATTTATTTTGTCATTTTAGTTCATTTTTTTAATTCTTCTATGGTTATTTCTTGTTCATTGCTACTGAACAAAACAAAACATTTTCCCAGGTGAGAAACATTAAAGGAGCAGTCTAACGTCTGAAAGACACGTCTACACACCCAACGCTGGAAAGGTGAGAGAAGGGTGACTACGTGAAATGCAGTAAAATTGGTTGCACATTTCACAGTATATAAGTATATTATAATAGCAACAAAAATTCTGAAGAGCCTCTTCGGAGCCGTGAGAAGCGGCACATCACTGCACAGCAGCAGAAAGAACTCTTGAAGTGTTGAAGTGTGTGGCTCTTAAAAGAGCCGTTAGCTTCGAGCGTCAGCGGGTGTAGACGGAGTTTAACCTCCGAAGCCGTAGAGGGTGCGACCCTGCCTCTTCAGGGCATAGACCACGTCCATGGCGGTGACGGTCTTCCTCTTGGCGTGCTCGGTGTAGGTGACGGCATCACGGATGACGTTCTCCAGGAAAACCTTGAGCACACCGCGAGTCTCCTCGTAGATGAGCCCAGAAATCCGCTTGACTCCACCGCGCCGAGCCAGGCGGCGGATGGCGGGCTTAGTGATGCCCTGGATGTTGTCACGGAGGACTTTCCGGTGGCGCTTGGCGCCTCCTTTACCGAGTCCTTTACCACCTTTTCCACGTCCACTCATGTTTCTAGAATGAGTTGAGCTGTAACGTGAACCTGCTGTTGCTCGGTATTTATTGTGTGTTTGCGGACGTGTTGGAAGACAGGGGCGGTGCGCTGAACATGTCGACGGGACTTTCCGGCATCCTCACCTCCTCCATCACTGTCTGGTACGCTGCTGCCACCGCCAAGGACAAGGGCAGACTGCAGCGTGTCATTCGGTCTGCAGAGAAGGTGATTGGCTGCAATCTCCCATCTCTTCAGGACCTGTACGCCTCCAGGACCCTGAGGCGTGCAGAAAAGATTGTGGCTGATCCCTCTCACCCCGGACACAAACTCTTTGAGCCACTCCCCTCTGGCAGGAGGCTGCGGTCCATCAGGACCAAAACCTCACGCCACAAGAACAGTTTTTTCCCGTCTGCTGTCAGCCTGACCAACAAGGCCCGGAACCCCCCCCCCGACACTCTTCATATAAATATAACTCTATGCGTTACATTAACGCTCAACTTGGACTTCTTTCTGGAAAACAGACTGTGTTTCCGGTAAATAGCAACAACATAAACAGCCTTGTGTATATATATTTAAATTGTTATATTTTATGCTCTTATCTTAGTAGATGTGTCATGCACCAATTTCACCAGAAAAAATTCCTCGTATGTGTAAAAGCGTACTTGGCAATAAAGCTTTTTCTGATTCTGATTCTGAATAAAAAAGACCGATTGGCTCAACCATGATTAACCATCCTGCTGTCGTATGGAATTACCCAGAAAACCTTGTCCTGCTTCATTTCAGAGAGTGTGATCATTTGTACACAAACTGTTTCCTGACAAAGTTTTTCCAGAGTGTTCCTGAGCTCACGCAGTAACATCCTTCATCCTTCATGTGTTCACAAAGTGGTGAACTCGCTCCATCCTCTATGATCGACTGAGTCTTTCCAGCATGCCTCTTTCAAACCCAATCATGATACTATCATCTGTTCCCAATCAACCTGTTCACCTGTGGAATGTTTCAAACAGGTGTTTTTGGAGAGTTCCACATCTTTCCCAGTCTTCTGTTGCATCTGCCCAGAAATCAGGCTGGTTTCATTTTTTTCAGACTGGAGGAATCTGACCCCAAACTAAACCAACTGAGTCTGGGAAGAATCTGGCTTTGTGTGGACCAAGGTGTCTCCCAAATACCAAACAATGGCCCTTTTGTTCCCCTCCACAGGTATTTTCATGTAAATTGGCCAGTGTCCTGCCACCACCTGTGACCTGTGAAGCACTTTCCCACACGTGTGTGACACGCCTCTGCACAGATGGGCCTCGCTGACAGGGCAAGGCACAACAATGCAAGACTGAGGTTGGGACACAAAAAGTTAAACAAAACAATGCGCTTACGGACGGTGTGGTGGAAGCACTGAATCTTAAAAATGTGAGTAAAATTGAGGAAGGAAAAGATAAAGTCTTGTTTCAGTTCGTAAGAGAAAGGTCATGTTTTTCTCTCTCTGTACAAACAGAAATAGGAAACTCTGATCCACACTCCAGTACAGTAGGTGGCGCTAGTGAGCCTTGAATGCTAGATATTGCCATTACATAAAACGAAGAAGAAGAAGCCAGTAAGGACAACGTAGAAGAAGACGATGCAAATATGCTAAAGAAGTCGTGGCTAATACTTGCGGTATAGTTCTGCAGAGCAGTGATTAAGTCCTTCCGCGCCATGTTGCTACAGTGAGTCACTTTTACTGTAAATGATCATCAGTCTTTCCCCGAAAGCTTGTTTTTCCCCATATTTTCTACGGAGGGAGTTAATGCCAATGGGTGTGGTCTGCTAAGTAATGATAGCGACGTTAGCTTGTGTTGCTGCCAAATACAGAAAGGGCTTCAGGTATAAATGATTCACATATATCTGTGTCCAGAAATTAATGCCGTAATTCCTTAATCGACTTCCGTTAAGGTTAAGTTCAGATGGGATGTCTGCCCACAGACAGCGTCACTGGCGTTTGCGCGTAGCTCTGAGCCAACAGTTCCGTCTAAATACCAAACTCCATTTAGAAATCGGTCAATTTTAAATTTACAAGCATACTCTAAAGCTACAATGTTGATCAAAAGCCTTCCTATAGTCAACAAGAGCTTCTCTTGAATTCGGCTCACTCTATGCACAGACGAAACGAAGCTTGTTTAAACAGATTTTCAACTGAAGTAACTGGTTTGCTTGTCATTTATCCCCACAGTGTGTTGTTGTGTTGTTTGGATCCACATCATATTGCGATCCCTCAGAAGCTGCAGTTAAACCTTTAATAAGCCGCTTTGTCCTGTAGAAATCACCTGAATTCCACCAGAGGCCATTGCAGTGTCGAGGATAAGTCACATACTTTGTCCATTCTAAATTAGCCACATTCATAGAGAAATACAGTACACTGGGATTTCCATGTTTGTCCCTGTAGAAAATATAAGTTGTTGGCTGGTGCAGATACGTTGTGCAGCTCTAACTGCACTTTTCCTCTCTGCAGTCTGATATGGATGAAGTGAACTTCGTCGTTGTTGCTGTTGGGAGATGTGTGGACGCCTGCTGCCTGCTGCTCGACCTGGCCATCAGGACGTTCAGCTGGCTGCTTCGCTTCCTGACTGGCGTGGGCACTTCCCTCCACAACACGCTGGTTGTCCTGAGTGGATCCACTTTAGTTGAGTACTGGAACTTTGCTCTTTTCTCCTTTCTCACCGTCAGCGAGGCCGTCTCCAGTGCTACCTATGGAGCTCTGCACGTTGTTGAGGGCTGGCTGCAGATGCTGGGAGGAGTGTTTGAGAGTTTCAAGATGGTGGGACACCTCTCCTGTCATGTGGCCTGGCGCATCAAAGATGTGCTGCACCGCGGCCTTATTTCAGGGAGCTGCATCCTTCGTCAGACATGCGAAGGCCTGTGCATCGCGCTCAGCCTCATTCTCTACTTTGTCAACACGGTGATTAACATCGTCCTCATCAGCACGCAGAACTGCGTGTCTGTGTTGGCAGGCGTCTGGGAGATGGTGGCGGACCCTGTGCACAAAGTGATGGAGCTGGCTCTGACTCTGCTGACCTTCCTGTACAGCTGTCTGGTCGGTGCGTCTGTGCTGCTGTGGACGCCCTGCCAGCTGCTGCTGGACTTCCTGGGAGCACTGGGTCGTGTCTTCTTCACTGTTTTCATGGTGGACTCACATGGCCTGCTCATCACAGCGGCCATTGTCTCACTGGCTTTGCTGTTACTGAACCACAGGCTTCCCGTCCTCGCCGGACGCCTGATCCTTCATTTGGTCAGTGTTCTGCCAGGAGCTCGTGGCACACAGACTATATTGGAGCAAGCTCTCGCCAATCAGGAGGCCCACACCAGGACAGCACAGGAAGTGAGTACGAGGCTCCCGCACACAGAAGCCTTAAACGTCGAGACTGACCTGCTGTCAGCGAATGAGCCGACTCAGCCAGACTCTCTGCAGCTCCAGGCTCAGCAGGACGCCGAGTCTGCCGGCAGCAGCAGGACTAACGCGACCCGGCCAAACTCGACTCCGGCGGACGGCGGCGGCCCGCCGACTGACGTGGAGCTGCTCAGCCTGCTGAAGGAGCAGGAGGAGAGGAAGAAATGCGTCATCTGTCAAGACCTGAGCAAGACGGTGCTGCTGCTGCCCTGCCGTCACCTCTGCCTCTGCCGCCACTGCGCCGACATCCTGACCCAACACCGACACGCCCAGCAGCGCTGCTGTCCGCTCTGCCGGCAGCCCATCACACAGACCATGGACGTCTTCCTCTGACGGGCGACGGACCGATGACATCGACTGCCAGCTGCAGCATACGACAGGAGCAGCCTGTTGGCACAATTAACGCTTTTCTGTAAATGTTTTATTCCGCGTAGGTCCGAGTGCTGAACTGTGTCTTTAGGATCAAGTGTTGCAACGTGCCAACTGCTGGTATGTTCAGTTATTCTTCGTTCCAGTATTTTCTAATTAAAACCAGGACACTTTTCTAACTTTATTGAACAGTATTTGTGCACCCTGGTCTTTGAACTTGAACGTCTAAATACATTTATCTTATTTATGTGAGCCGTCAACTGAAATGCCAAAACAACAGAGAAGCTCTTAAAACTCTTGATATGTGAGACGTGTGAAGGTCATTTCACAGGTGAGCGGCAGCTGACTATGAGCACTGGATTAATACGTCTGAGGATTTGGGCCTAAGACTTACTTATTGCCACAGTTGTGTTTCTTCTTATGTAAGTTTACATATCAATATTTTGAACATTTATTTAAAATATAAAGTTGCCAAATATGTTACAGACTGAATATTTGCTTTATTTGTTTCTCTTGGTGCAAAATCCTCACAAAAAGCTTTAGTTAAAAGCTTTATTCCTTTATTTTGTTCTCATTCATACAAATCCACAAATGAGCTTCAGGTGAGTTTTCCAATCCACAGCTTCTTCACGCTGGTCACAGAGCAGACGTACAGAGACTGCCACAATCCTTCATGTGATGAATGTAAACATTTTCAAAGTTACTCAACTGGAAACTGTGTCTGAATGTTCACTGAGAAACTTAATAAACGTGCTGCCATGCTTTGAATACTTCACTTCAAGCTGAGAGATTTCTTCCTTGCAGCTGTTGTTTAAGTATCTGTCAGGTTGATTTTTTAGACTGAGCTCATGAATTCGAGTTCACGCAGAACAATTTTTTGCTTGGTTTATGTAGAACAATCACTGATGACAGCCGTACGTTTATACTATCTGAACCCTTCCAGACACTTACGGATCAAGTGGCAATATAATAATGAACATTCACAGATATTGTTGTGATTATATTTATTCTTTAATTCAAATGACAAGAGAATCAGAAAAATTGGGCACTTTGAAATTATGTAAAGAACAACGAGAAACTCACTTTGCAGAGCTACGGTGATTCAAAGAATAAGATCGGTTAAGTGCAAGAATTGTTGAAGAAGAAGAAGAAAAGAGCAGCTGGATCCATCTCACATGGTGAAAAGCAGATGACCACTGAAGGTGGTGTGATGATTGTGATTGTCAAACAACTTCGCATTCGGCCACAGACGCAAAAACACAACATCTCCGACCTCTAGAAGCAGCGTAGCGCCATTAGAAGAAGTCCCATAATGGGACGTGTGATGCACATACGCAAGAAAAATGTGCTCGGAGTTCTTGTACAGCACGGCGCCTGCGGGCTGCCTATGGCCTCCAGGTGTTCCTATGTACCACTCGAAGTGGTAGACTCCTCTCACTGGTGGAGTGAAGACACCTGTTGCAAATGGAAAATCAACCTTCATCTGTCTGTCAGTCAGTGACATCATCATAGGTGCACACAGAGCTCACGTACCTGTGTGTGGGTTATAGGCCTTTCCAACGTTCGTGATGACACGCTGGAACCTCAGAGTCGTGAGTGCGTGGAAGGGTCCCGTGAATCCATGGCCGCGAGCCAACAGAGAGGCGGAGAAAGCCACCTGTCTGACTGTGGATGCACCAATGTGGCCGTTACTCTTTGTGTTTGTCATCTATTTGTCTCGAATGGAAGCAATGTTTGACAGTTCAAAACATTTCACTGCAGCGGTTGCAAACATTTTAGTTGATCAGTTTTCTCAAGATTTCAGGATAATTATGTTGGTTTACAGTTTTCTGAAGAAAGCAAAAACACATTATCTACTCACTCATCTAATCTTACGTGAAGCTAAACGTGGTGTCAGTTCATATTAGGGCAGCAGGAAACGATCAGAGTCATGAGGATTACCTTGCAGCTGTTGCTTCAGCTTGTCAACCTGAGTCTTCTGCCCCTCCAGCTCTTTAAGCTTTGCTGATTGTTCTGAAATGAGGATAAATAACTTTGTGAGTCTGGTTTCACTGCGCCATCAAAAGCGTCCGACCTCAACGGTGGTTCAGAGGGAAGGATTTCTTGTGCCAACACTTCCCTCATCATCACCTGACGTTACTGTACCTTGATTCTCTTTTTGCAAGACCTTCATCTCCACCTTCTGCTGAGCCAGCGAGGCGGTCAGCTGTCTCAGCACAGCCTGGACGTCTCGTGCACAAGGCTGTTCATGTGCAGGCGGCAGTGCAACAGTTTTGTTGTCTGCCTGCGTCTTATGCTGATCTGTGGCGACAGACCCGACCATCAGGAACCCCAAGAAAACCACAGTGATCTTCATTCTCACACTGGTAATTCACCCATGTGAACGGCGTCACCTGTGAAGCTGTGAGACATTTATGTAGCAGCAAAAAGAGGCGTGATGAGGGAGGATGTCACAAACGGCTGGTTTCCTGGTTCATCTTCAGCTCATTTGGTCTATGAGTTGTTCCTCATTCCCAAAAATCAAAACTTTTGATATGACAGAGTGCCAGCATCAGTGTGATGGATGATGGCACGCTGAAGCTGTCACGATGAGGAAATGACAGCCTTATTCTCACAGTCATGTTGGGGTGAAGGCTGAAGGGTTAGGCAACCAGCGGTTATGGGAAAGTCTCAGAAAGCTCCAGAAATAAATGTACGTCTGTATAACGTCCCCAAAAATAATGAACACACCACTGTTTAAGGCTGGATTTGAATTATTTGATATTTCTGGAGAAGTTCTTTTAAGTTTTGCTTTGACTCTTAATTAAAACATTACGTCAGTAACTGTCTGATAATTTCCATCTCATGTCACTTCATTCATTTAAGAAGGCAAAACATTAATGTCCTCTTCATTAAATAATACAGCAAATAAATCAGTAAGCAAAAAATTAGCAACTGGCATCTTTCACGACAACCTGCTCCGTGCAGCTCTGGACAAACAGTCCATCAGTCTGTGTCT
>NC_135088.1:535000-570000 GCF_051107435.1 Chaetodon auriga
TGTGTGTGTGTCTGTGTGTGTGTGTGTGAAGCAGAGCTGCTGTGTGTGTCTGGACAGACAAACAGAGCCAAGAGTCCCTTTAAAGCTCCGTCAAGCTGAGGAGACGCCGTCACACTGATGCATCATTTCAGAGGTTTTTAGGATAAAAAATCTATTGTAGCTGCTTCAGTAATCAGAGTTCAGAAGCTTCTGGAGTGCTGAGCTCAGCAGCAGCAGGAGGCTGATTGGTGATCAATATTTGTCTATAGAGGCGATCAGATCATGTCGGCTCATTAGTTCTGTTTGTTTTACTAAGTGATGCAGCCAGTCAGTCAGAAGTAACCGAGTCAGTTAATGTGTGCTGACTGGCAGCTCACACACACACACACACAGACACACACACACACACACACACACACACACACACACACACACACACACACACACACACACACACACAGGTGGTGGTGATGGAGTATAAATGAAGAGGAGGCCTTCTGTTCTGCCTCACACCAACCAGCAATCAGCTGCTCCTGTTCCTCTTCTTCATCACAGAGTCACCTCCTCCATCTCCTCCTCTGACTCTACAGGTGAGTTGTTCTGCTCCTCTTCCTCCACTGTTATTCCATCTACTCCTCTCTCTCTACACCTCCATCTCCTTCTTCTAACTCAACAGGTGAGACGTTCTACTCTTCATCTCTTCCTCATCTATCCACTCTTTCATATCCCCTTTCACATCTAGAGGTGAGCTGTTTTCCTCCTCTTCTGCTCCTCTTTCTACATCTCCATGTCTCCTTCCCTTCATCTTCCTCCTCCTCTACAGGTGAGTTATTCTACTCCTCCTCCATTATTCTTCCTCTTTTATCTACCTCATGTGTATTATGGTTACTGTAATTTAAGGGACTCTTATCCAAAAAGTTTGGTTGCATTAATGTGAAAAGTGTGTGTGTGTGTGTGTGTGTTCAGCTCTCCTCCAGCATGGCGGCTCTGTGGCTCCAGTCTGTCTCTCTGCTGATCTTACTGATCGTTTCCTGGCCGGGCTCACAGGCCGTCGCGCCCCCTCAGCACCTGTGCGGCTCTCACCTGGTCGACGCCCTCTACCTGGTCTGTGGGGACAGAGGCTTCTTCTACAACCCCAAGAGAGACGTGGACCCTCTGCTGGGTGAGACCACCAACTGCAAACCTATGGACTCCTTTTTCATTTTTAGTTTCAGTATTGTGATTCAGAAATGAACCAGAGGGATGATGACTTCCTCTCTGACCGTCTGCCTGTTTGTCCCGTCAGGTTTCCTCCCTTCGAAGGCTGGCGGAGCTGCGGCGGCGGGTGGCGACAACGAGGTGGCCGAGTACGCCTTCAAGGACCAGATGGAGATGATGGTGAAGCGAGGCATCGTGGAGCAGTGCTGCCACAGACCCTGCAACATCTTCGACCTGCAGAACTACTGCAACTGAACAGTGCTTAGCCTGGCTTTGGTTAGCCTTGCTTAGCATAGCATAGCTTCGCTTCTTGGCTGCCTTAGCCCTGACCCCCCCACCCCCACCCTACCACCAGAGGAGCAGCAACGATGTCTCTCTGAAAAACCAACTGCTGTCAAATGAAGTGCAGAGAAATGGATGAAATTATTTTCCTAGAAAATAAAGTGTTTGAATTGAATTGACAGAAAATCAAGACGTGTGTTTCTTCACGTGGTGGCTTCTTTATTCAAGGACATGCAACAGGATTTATGAACCGCTGTGAACAAGTTTAACACCCAAACTAACAGCAGTGTCAGATACTCGGACAGTCAGCTGATGTGTGTGTTTACAGTGCAGTCAAACAAACACAGTGTTTAATATGAAGTCATTACAACTGTAAGAATATCTCTATCTAATTTCACATTGCTCAATGGTAGGACATGATAGATAAGTAGATCGATTCCAGCAGAACACAAACAAACCACACAGGACAAAGAAAAGTGCACAAACACAAGTACTAACCTCAGAGTAAAAAGCATGCTCCTTCACAGCATGTGCACGAGTGTTGATGATAATGACATCATGATATGATTATTTTAATTTGAGACGTCTCTGGATTATTGGAGTTATCTCTTAAGATGTATTACAAGCAAATGTCTCCTCTTTATTTATTTTGTATTTCTAATTTTATTCCTTAAACCCTGAAATGATCATCATTTCTGAATTATTCAGTGTTTTCCCCACATCGGCCACGAGGGGGCAGCAGTCCATTCCTCATCAGCGCAGCAGAAGAAGAGAAGAAGAGAGAAAGCGTCACAAAGTTAAGGTGGATGGATTATTGGATGATGTGGTGAGGAAGTACTCAAACCTTTTAACGGAGTAAAAGTACTGATACACAAAAACATCCTTCTCTGTTACCACTAAAAGTGCACTGGAATCTGTACTTGAATAAAGTATATAAGTATGGTGTAAACAACAAAATGTAGTGCAGTATAAAGTACAACATTTAAAGTACAAAGTGAGATGAAAGAGTACTCAAATCAAATAACCTGTAGGCATGTGAACTCTGTATATTGTCACATACATGGACTTAGCAGTTTTTCTTAAAGAATATTGGCAGTAGTACTTTCTATGGCAGTAGGATTTTTATAGCATTTAGTATTTTTTTTTTTTTTTTTATAATTTCCACATAATGTACACGTACAAAGATGTTTTTCTTTTCTGTATTCTGCACTTTTTTTTATCTTGACCCTTCTGTGCCACTGTTTTTGCTTTTTGTAATACTTGATAAAGTCTTATCTTATCTTATCTTATCTTATCTTATCTTATCTTATCTTATCTTCCACCACTGGACACATGGATCAAACTCTCTGAGAGTTGTGCTTTATTTCTCTCGGTCTTTTTAAGTACTTGTATTGTAGTATAGTTGTATCTTCGATACTTTCTCTGCAGTTTTATTCCTTTGGGGAACTTGGGAAAGATGATACACCTGTTGTGTGACACCGAGTCGGCCCGGCGGGAGGGGCGGGGCTGGGCGGGGCCAGGTGTCGCGTTGTTTACCCGTGCAGCCCTCCGCTCTGGCCTCAGTCGGTGTGAGTGCGGTTAATCTTAGGAATCCCGGAGAGGGCAGGCTCGTGTCAAAGCCCCCAGCTGACTCGCTGTCGCCGGCTCGTCGCCCGTGGACCACCGGCCGATGCACCGGGACTGTCCGCTGTTCCGTCTCTAGACTTCCGCTGTTCTGAGCTTCCGACGCGCTGCTGCGTTTCTGTGGGTTTGTTCCTTCAACAGAGCGACACGATGCGAGATGTTCAGCTGAATAATGAGACGTGCACGAACGGTAAGAACACCTGACCAACGATCGTCAACAGGTGGAGGCTTTCGTGTCCGCGTCCATTGAACGTGTTTGTCTGTCAGTGTTTCCTCCTTTATGAGAACTAAGTGCTGCTGCTTTCTACACATCAGCTTCACTGTTCCGCTGTATTTTTATTTAACACTGTACCACCACACCACTGTCAGAGCTAGGACCTACAACAATATAAAAATAACCAATCAGAAAGGAGGCAGAACCATGCAAGGACACCTGACGCCTCGTGAGGTGTGACAGTACACGTATGTGCAGGTGTTGTCCTCATTCTCAATTTAAGTCCGTCCACTCTGTTGACGAAGATTTGACGTGTTTGTCAAACGTTAGCTTTGTTGTTTCTGTCCAGCCTGTGTCGTTGGTGGAACCATCATCATCATCATCATCATCATCATCATCATCATCAAAATGCTGTCTGGATCAGTAATGACGTCATGACAGACGGTTTTTGTTTCAGTGATTGAAGAGAAGTGTTTCATGTTCATTCTAAGTATCTGCATATTCTCTATTTAGGATTGTTTTGTGTCCAGTGAGATTAAATTAAAGCAGTTAATTGGAATTAATCAATCAGAAGTGCACCAACTGAGCGCGGTGTGTCCTGTAATCAAGTGATTTAGTTCCTCTCAGTTAGTCCGAACCTAAAAAGCCCTTTAAAAACAGTATTTTCCCACAGATTTCGTTTTAAATCCTGGCGTGTGAGGATGCTTTGACCTCTGTCTGTCGACGCTTCGTCACCTCGGAGCCTTTATGTCCCCTCCACTCCGTCTCCACCTCTTGTTCGGTGTAATCCACCCTGCTGCAGTGTGAGCGCGCTGAGGCCTCGCTCTCTGTTGACACTGTAAATATTGAACTGGTCTGCCGGCTCCTCTCGTCATGTTGCTCTAATCTGCCCAGTGGTCAAACCAGTATTACACAAACCTTCACCAGTCACATAAAGGGTCCAGAGAGAGGACATTGTCCTCACAGCTCACCCAGTTCAGCATGTTTGTCACCGTCATGACTCGTGAGATTAATCTTATTCATCACGGCAGGCACCCCCCCCCCCCAAAGAAAAGACTTGAAAACACCAGCTTGTGTTTTGTCTGTTTATTTGATAAACGCGACTCTCCACACGTTGACAGACGCCATAATAGTTATTTTCTTTATTGCTGATTGTTTTTTATTTGTATTCCTGAACTGCCTCGCAGGCCGAGTCAAACAGTCTCAGCTTAGAACTAAAAACTAAAACCAGGTTTAATTCTGATTAAAGAGTAAGTCAGACAGTGACTCTGGGGCTCTGGTAAGAGTCTAAAGAGAGACAGGAAACAAGAATAAAAGCATTAAACAGAAAACTGGCTGTGACGCGTCTGTCTGCAGGCTCTGTGCTCAGGCTGTGGTGCGGCGCTCAGTCTGCGGTGTGTGTCGTCCCTGGAGCTCAACCGCTGTTCCACCCACATCCAGACAACAGCACTCAGACAGCAGGTGTGCCTTCACACACACACACACACACACACACACACACACACACACACACACACTCATCGCACCTATCTGTGTTAATGGACAGGCCACAGGTGGCCTACATCCATGTCAGTATAGAATAATTCAGTTCAGCAGCACCACAGGACACTCTGCACTGTGTCCTGCACCTGTAGCCCGGTGGACCTAATGTCCACCTGAAACGCTCCACTTTGTCAGACACAAAGCAGCAAATCCTTCCAGGTGCTTTAAAGTTCAGGTTACAGGTTGTTCAGCGACTTCCTCAGAACGACGACACAGAAAGAGGATATTTAAGAATAAAGCAGAGGCCGAGTGCTGAGTGGATCATTGTTTCACGAGAGAAAAGGTGTTTAAAAGGAGAACAGCCTCACGGCGTGTGTTTGGTTTGGCCGTGCTGGAGGATAAAATCCTTTGTTAAAAAGAGGAAAATGTGTTCGTACTTCCTCAGCACACACAGAAAGAAGGAAGAGGAACGGCCACAGTGTTTGTCCTCCATCAGACTGAATTTGAAGAAGACAATGAGGTTAAGTTACTGTAGACGTTTACCGTTGGCGTCCCTGTAGACGCTCGGCCGGCGTCGGCGCCGCAGCTGCTGCCTCGTTCGAGGGTTAATAATACAGCAGAGAGTCTGTCACAGTTAGAGAGGACTGTCCAAGTCCAGCAGACACACAGAAGAAAGTTCAGAACCACATCAGCTGTCAAAAACTGACAAAGTGTTCAAGAAGCTGCACAAACATGAGATTTAAGCTTTGTTTTAATCGATGCATCTTAGATAAGATAAGATAATCCTCAGTCCCACAGGGGGAAATTTCCAGAGTTACAGCAGCGAAGGGAAGTTCGACTAACAGAGTTTCTTCTTTTAATATTATTTCAGATGAGTGTGAAAGTGTCCAGTGCCAGTAGTTTCACATGTAAAGTCCAGTACTCGTAGGTGAACCTGTGTACTTCTACACAGAGCTGTATGTTCATGAGCGCCTGGTGAACATAATCTGACTGATCTTATCATGAAGTCTTGTTCACTGAATCCTCTGGATTAGTCTTCAGCTCAGATGAAGTTCTTAAACGCAGCGTGGAGGTACACACCCTCACGAACACACACTCGTCTGACTTCATGTTTGCTTCCAGGTTTGCAGACAAATGCTGCTTACAACCAATGGCTGGGCCTGACTCTGGCCCTGCTGTCCGCCTTCCTGATTGGTGGCAGCGTCATTCTAAAGAAGAAAGCTCTCCTCCGATTGGCTGCCACCGGTCACACCAGGGCAGGTGAGAGAGCTGGATGTGTGAGCTCCTTTCTCTGATGTGTTTTCAGTAGACGTGAAGCGAGGTCTCACTCACGAACATGAATCAGCTGCACGTATGATAAAGACACGTTTACAGGTGGTCTCGTGTCACGCTGCTGAACTTGGACAAACACGTTTTTACAGTTTGATCTTTTTCCACTTCACTGATCACTGCTCATATGTGTTATCTCGATTATTATCCTCAGATAATAATTCAGCCGTTTCATTTTCTTGACATGCCAAAGTGTTTCCTCACAATCAGGACATCATAAGTAATTATCTCTTTTTAGTCACTTAAAAAAATAAAGCGGTGTTATGTTGTTTTTGTAAAGTGTGTCACCTTGTGTGTGTGTGTGTGTGTGTGTGTGTGTGTGTAGGTGATGGAGGTCATGGCTACCTGAAGGACTGGCTGTGGTGGGGAGGCTTGTTAACCAGTAAGAATTTTGTTTCCGTCTGGGTTTCTAACCCACAGTGTGACGACAGTAAAGGTACAGGAAGAATCTGAAATGAGGAAATGATTTTCTTTGCTTTTAACACAACGACTGACGCATTTCCTCCAGGTCACACCTAAAAGCTCCAGAGCTGTCTGACTCTCTGGTTTGTCTGGTGGAAGTGCTTTCAGACGAGGAGCTGCTTTGCTCTGTGTGGTGAACTCTCTCCAGCTTTGCTTTACACCGCTGCTCATTTTTTACAGTGGAAACAATGGAGGCCGTGGCAGCAACCGCTCAGTAGCAAAGTTTGCATCCAAAATTTCCAGAAAATCATCGACAGAGAACTCAAATTGTTGCTTCGTCCCGTCCTCTCCTGCTGTGTGAATGTGAGCTGAGAACGTGACTGAAACTTGACTTCTGTCGGCTGCTCTCTCCCTCTGCAGTGGGAGCAGGAGAAGCCTGTAACTTCGCCGCCTACATGTTTGCTCCGGCCACACTGGTGACTCCGCTGGGCGCTCTGAGTGTCCTCATCAGGTAGCCGTAGTTCTCAAAGTTCGGTTCTAGTTTTAATTTAACTGCATTTATCAGCACAGAAGTGCTGGAAAAGCTAAAAATTAAAGAAATATTTCAATGTAAAACGGACTCACTGTGTGTGTGTGTGTGTGTGTGTGTGTGTGTGTGTGTGTGTGTGTGTGTGTGTGTGTGTGTGTGCATATTTCAGTGCAGTTCTGTCCTCTCACCTGTTGGGGGAGGTGTTGAACGTGGTGGGGAAGCTCGGCTGTCTGCTGTGCGTGCTGGGAAGCATCTTGTTGGTTATCCACGCCCCACAGGAACAGGAAGTGACATCACTACAGGAAATGACCAACAAGTTGCTGGAGCCTGGTGAGAGCGGGTTAATGAAGTCTGCCAGAGTGTTTGCATGCAGCTCACCTGTTTACTGACAGCGTTTGGCTCAGAGTATCAGGCTGAAGAGTAATCTGTACATGACTTCCAGTACAGACACCTCGAGGAAGATAAACAAGTCAGCCTTTGTTCACGCCACCATCGCACAAATCCTCACACTTTGACGCTCTCGACACGATAACTCCAAAGTCAGCATGTGCTGTAGAGAGGTGGACACAGCCACACAGTTTGACATCATGGTCGCCATCGCCACGTTACCCTAATGAGACGCTCATTTCCATGATGAACATCATGAACTTGAACGTAGCTGTCCGTGAAGTCGCCCCCTGCTGGCCAATAGAAAGAATGCAGACTTAAGGCTCCGTCCACTAATTCATATACAGTTTATTGATGTCTGAGCGCTTCATGTGTAGCTACAGCTAGCGCTTAGCTTAGCTTAGCTTAGCATAACGACCGCTCAGAGTAACAAAGTTGTGTGTGCGTGTGTGTGTGTGTGCGTGTGCGTGTGCGTGTGTCAGGTTTCCTGGTGTACATGTCGGCAGTGTTGGTTCTGTGTGCGGTTCTCGTGCTGTATTTCTCTCCTCGGGTCGGTCGCTCTAACATCCTCGTCTACATCAGCATCTGCTCGCTGCTCGGAGCCTTCACCGTCTCCTCCGTGAAGGGCCTCGCCATCGCCATCAACACCGGTGAGAGATGAAAAACACTGAATATGAATTATTTAATTTAAACAAAAGCCAAGGCGATTTTCCACATCAGGGCACGTTTCCAGGTGTTGCACTGTTGTTCTGCATACATGAAAAAAGTCGTACAACGCCTTTAGTGTCTCCGGAGGGAGCCGTGTGAAGTCAGCTGAAGACTGAAGCTTGAAGATACGTTAGCTGCTATTAGCATAACACACCTGAATCTCTGACTGGACTGTCGAGTTGCACTGTGGGTAATGTAGTTGCTAGGTTTTGGCAGTGTAAAATGGTGCAATTCATTTCACTCCAGAGCTCCAGCGTGGAAACGTGCATTGAAACATTTGTAGAAGTCCAATGATAAATCTGTGGAGGAGTCTCAATACTCAGTAAGCTCCTCTCTCCTCTCTGTCCAGTGTTTTATGATATTTCAGTGCTTGCTAGTCCTCTCACCTGGATCCTGCTGCTCACTCTCATCGTCTCCATAATAACACAGGTGAGCCTTAAAGTTCCTTTTGCACTTTTGTTGTAGGAAGTTTCTTAATGACAGTAAACGCTGTGGCGTCTGAGTCTGAGCTGTGCAGGTAAAGTAGTGGAGACAGAATGTTTGAGAATCAGACAAAGGTGTTTTTCTAATGCCCACAGGTGAACTACCTGAACAAGTCTCTGGACACCTTCAACACCCTGCTGGTCTACCCCATCTACTACGTCCTCTTCACCTCCGTGGTTCTGTCCACCTCCATCATCCTCTTCCAGGAGTGGAGGAGCATGGCGACCGTGGATGTGGTGACAACGCTGGGAGCCTTCCTGGTCATCGTGGTGGGCGTGGCCATGCTCCACCTCTTCAAAGAGATGCAGGTTGGTGGTCGCCAGGTTCCCACATCTGGTGGGAAGACTGAAACCAGAAGAGTGAAGCTGTTAGAGCAGCAGGTCGATGCCTGGAACATGTTCAGCAATCACATGGATGGACCATTTGGTGTCCACATACTTTTGGCCATGACTAATCTGCATTGGTTAAAGGGATGCAAAGTGCAACACATAGCTGTGACAGCAGAATGACTCCTGCTTTGATGTCTTGTAGGTGACTATGAGGGAGCTGACCAATCAGCTGTCTCAGCCGGTGGAGAGGGTGGGGCTCGCGGATGAGATTTCAGCCAATAGACAAGCAGAGGGAGATGGAGGACAGAGAAGGAGGAATAAAAAAGAGGATAAATACGGACTGATGGACAACATGGTGATAGAGAGTCTTCCTCCTATGAGAGAGGAGGGACCGAGAGTCTTCATCATCAGCTGAAAGAGACAGAGGACGAACGGAGACACAGGTTTGTGTTTCCTGTCTGGACTTCGTGGTTCAGACTCTGACTGATGTTAGAAATCTTGTGTTCAGGCCTTTAGCTTGACGGCGCTCCAGTTCACCATCGAGGTCCTTCAGCTTCCACACAAACAAATCACATTGAACTGAAATCTGCAATCAGACTACAAAGAGAATTAGAGTGATTACAGAGACCTTGTCCTAAATGAAAGTGCAGTAAATCAGGATGTAATCCAGCTGTGGGACATTTGAAATGTCTCCTCTACCTTCAGATCGTCCTGTTTGCTGTTTCCTGTCGAAGGTGGTGAGACGTGTTCTGGACTACGAGAAAATGTTTAATTGATCAGAACAGTTCGCTCACCAGCAGTAAGCTGAAGAACCAGCTTTGAGTACTGTCTTTGTTTAGGATTTGAGGGATAAGGCTGGTGGTGTTCAGGATTTATTGTCAACAAAAATCATGAAAAACCAAAGACAACAGCGTGTTTCTGAGCTCTCCGTCGTCTGCGGGCGGTTTTAAAATACTCAACACTGCAGCTGATCATCGTGTTTAATGTGTTCAGAGTGGTTACGATCTGCCACACGACACCTTGTTCTGAGGGTCTGAATGGGGATCAGATTTTAATAAGTAATAACCTGCAGTCTTAATTCCTTCACACAGACAGGAGTGTGACTTGAGAGCAGCAGCTTCAGTCGCTTGTGTCACGAAAAACTCGAGCGGATGACGACAATGTTTGTTGTCGACGTTTCCAACAAAGAGCTCTCGAGCAGCTAATCTGGTGTTTTCTGTTCGTTGTGTATCAGCTTCACTGGATTTTGTGCTCTGCGACTCTGAACCCTGTTTGAAGACCTCTGCTTCTGAGGTCATTTAGCTCGGATAGCTAACGTAGCTTTCCACAGATGGCAGACATGAAGAAGAGATTATCTTGTCTTCTGTGGCAGGAAACACGTCCTGCTGAGAGATCCATCAGATGTTCAGGCCTGACGGACAGTAAAGAGATGTTGATCTCTTCATGGATTTGTTGACAGTAAAGAAAAACACAGACTTGTTCTTTAAAGGAAAAAAAAAACAAAAGAAAGAGGCAGTTTGGTGGGAAACATTAACAGATGTGACATTTCAAACAGACGTCTTTTCACGGCACTTTATTCACTTTAATGATCTTTTCAAGGCTGAAACAGACGTCGAGCATATCTCATGACTTTATATACTTTGAATTACTGATAATTAATAATATAAAAGATCTTATTTCTGACATCACTGTAAAAATGTTAAGCATTTCTGTGGTTATGGTGGAAGTTCTCTTTGTAGTCTGAAGAGTGACTGAGTGAGGTATTTTTCTCATGTTATTTGTTAACTTAAACTACTAATGAAATATTTCAGCACCACCTGAGCACGATGCAAAGTCGTCACATCCAGGTGTCATAAAATGCAGGTGCTGGACCCAAAGAAGACACAAATGAAACCATGAAAACAAGCTGCGCACTCCGCAGCTCCTGTTAGTGCAGTTTAACATCCTCTCGTTCTTCCTCAGACTTCAGTCGTCTTCAGAAGTCTGAAAAACATCACGAGCTCCGAGCATCACTGCTGATGTACCATTAAATTGCACTCGAGGGAGCTGCAGCGTGAAGACCTTTTTCATGGATTCGAGTTTACCACCATCAAACAAGAGGCCCTAAAGTCGAACAGACAGATGAGTTTGCTTTTATTTCAATGAAGAAAAACGTATCACTCGTATTTAGACGATAGGACTCTGGATGTTCCTGAGTCTGATTTTAAAGCCTCGATTGTTACTGTACTCGTCTCTGCTGATGACTGGAGTCCATGATGCAGCCGGACTACACAAACTGTTTCTGTGATTCATGCTGCCCATCATTCAGTGTTTACTCCAACTGTCAACTTGATCTGTAATTTCCCAAAGGAGATAATTATCTCGACAAGGTAAAACACAAAACACACACAGACGCGAAAAAAGAATACATACAAAAGTTGATCCAGGTGCAACTTTTTGGCAAGACAAGCCTGCATTTTATTATCAGCTACAGAGAGAATTAAAACGACACAAAATGACCACAAAGACACGCAAAATGACACCAGACACAAAACAACTACAGAGAGACGTGAAACAACTACAGAGAGACATGAAACAACTACAGAGAGACGCAAAACAACTACAGAGAGACGTGAAACAACTACAGAGAGACGCAAAACAACTACAGAGAGACGTGAAACAACTACAGAGAGACGCAAAACAACTACAGAGAGACGTGAAACAACTACAGAGAGACGCAAAACAACTACAGAGAGACGTGAAACAACTACAGAGAGACGCGAAACAACTACAGAGAGACGTGAAACAACTACAGAGAGACGCGAAACAACTACAAAGAGACATGAAACAACTACAAAGAGACGTGAAACAACTACAGAGAGACGTGAAACAACTACAGAGAGACATGAAACAACTACAGAGAGACATGAAACAACTACAGAGAGACACAAAACAACTACAGAGAGACGTGAAACAACTACAGAGAGACACAAAACAACTACAGAGAGACACAAAACAACTACAGAGAGACATGAAACAACTACAGAGAGACACAAAACAACTACAGAGACGTGAAACAACTACAGAGAGACACAAAACAACTACAGAGAGACGTGAAACAACTACAGAGAGACACAAAACAACTACAGAGAGACGTGAAACAACTACAGAGAGACGCAAAACAACTACAGAGAGACGTGAAACAACTACAGAGAGACGCAAAACAACTACAAAGAGACATGAAACAACTACAAAGAGACGTGAAACAACTACAAAGAGACGTGAAACAACTACAGAGAGACATGAAACAACTACAGAGAGACACAAAACTACAGAGAGACACAAAACAACTACAGAGAGACACGAAACAACTACAGAGAGACATGAAACAACTACAGAGAGACACAAAACAACTACAGAGAGACGTGAAACAACTACAGAGAGAGACACAAAACAACTACAGAGAGATGTGAAACAACTACAGAGAGACACAAAACAACTACAGAGAGACGTGAAACAACTACAGAGAGACGCAAAACAACTACAAAGAGACATGAAACAACTACAAAGAGACGTGAAACAACTACAAAGAGACGTGAAACAACTACAAAGAGACACAAACAACTACAGAGAGACACAAAACAACTACAGAGAGACACGAAACAACTACAGAGAGACATGAAACAACTACAGAGAGACACAAAACAACTACAGAGAGACGTGAAACAACTACAGAGAGACACAAAACAACTACAGAGAGATGTGAAACAACTACAGAGAGACACAAAACAACTACAAAGAGACATGAAACAACTACAAAGAGACGTGAAACAACTACAAAGAGACGTGAAACAACTACAAAGAGACACAAACAACTACAGAGAGACACAAAACAACTACAGAGAGACACAAAACAACTACAAAGAGACATGAAACAACTACAAAGAGACATGAAACAACTACACAGAAACAATACGTTACAATACTTTGATTGACAGCTCATGCCAAAAGTCCAAGATAAGCAGTCGCCTGGAAACCAAAAGTTCAAAAATTTTCACAAGTGCATATAATTCTACTCTTCATGTAAAAGATATTATCTGTCATTTAACAGTGTTTTACACATTAGTTTCATATGTCGAGAGTTTCGTGCTGGATCGTCTGTGACCTTGACGCATTGCGTACACACTGAATGATGCTCAGCAGTGAACTGTGTGGATGTCGAGTGTGTGTCTGCAGCTGAAGACTCTTCTGTTGATGAAGCTCAGAGGAACAAACCAACCAAACTAATTAAAGACTCTCAGTGTTCTCATACTGCAGCCTGTTCATGTGTGTTGAAGCTTGTGTCATGAATGACAGTCATGCCAGTTTTACATTCAGGGAAATGTGCTTGTTTGCGTTCTTGCTGAGAGTTACATGTTGACATGGATTCCTCTGTCAGATCTGTGCTGTAAATATGAAGCTAGAGCCAGTTTAGCTTATTTTAGCTTAGCATCAAGACTGGAAACAAGAGGAACAGCTGGCATGGTTTTCGTGTAGAGTATATTGAATATAAATCTTTGTTTTTGCACGTGTACAGTGTCTACATCATGAAAATCGAAACACACTAACGCTAGCTAACAGCTGTCTGCAGATGTCTGATTATTGAAGTTTTAGTTTCAGTTTTTCCCCATACTTCGGACAAAGTGTGTCTCCCTGACAGTTTTTATGCTCTGCTAAGTGGTCTGCAGCAGATGTCTAGTCTCTGATGTAGTTTGTTTTTAAGAGTAGTTACTAAATCCTGTCTGCAAGGAAGGAAAAAATGAGCAACATATGTGCAAAGTATGTGTGATTTGAAGTTAAACTGCTCAAACGAAATGCAAAAACTCTGGTTTGGTTTCATTTATCGTGTCTGATTCAGATGCCTTCGACTCTCATCATCAACCTTTTAATTCCCTGTTAGTTTTTAAACCTACGTTTGTATTTTAATGCACACGGATCATTTCAATAAAAACTGGTGATTTCCACTGCTTTTTGATGATAAGCACCACTTAGATATCTTCAGGATCAATGTCATTTTTCTTTTTTGATTATCAATTAATCTTTGGATGTGAATCTTTTGATTGAGAATGTCAAAAATCTTGAGAAGTGGCATCATCAGAGCCCAGGGTTATTCTTCAAAACAGTCCAAAGATATTAAATTCATAATTCAGTTGACTTTGAGCCATCAAAGTCCACGTTACATCAATATAAAAGATAAGGAAGCAGACTTTAGCTATGCAGCACTTTGAAACAAAAATAAGGGGCAGAGAAGGCGACATAAAAATAAATTGACTGGTAGTTACTGGTTTGTTCACTGGTTTGGCCTTTCAGACTTAGTTGGAGGTTGTTTCAGAGTTGAGGAGCAACAACAGCAAAAGCCTCCTTCACTTTCCAGTTCTCAGGTCTACAGACCAGGGGCCTCATTTATAAAACATTGCGTAGAATCCATACTAAAAGTGTGCGTACGCCCAAAAGCTGAAAATGGCGTACGCCAAAAAATATTCGGATTTATAAAACGTGCGTACTCACACCTGCACGCAATTTTCCCTTTATAAATCACACTCCACCTGGAAGATTGCGCAGGTGGATTCACCTCACATCCCGCCCCCGACACACCCACATTTTACCATGAATGGTCAATGCAAAGTACCTCATGAATGACTTTGCATATAAATATGCCTGCTGATCAATGGCATTTTACGTTCGATCATGGCAGAGAAAAGAAAAAGAAATTTTACGGAGACTGAAATCGAGGTGCTTGTGGGTGAGGTGGAGGCCAGAAAGGATATTTTGTTTGGTGGTCACGGTAGTGGCGTCACGAATAAAATAATAATAATTTTAAAAAATGAGTGGCGGCACGTCGTCACCGCAGTGAATAGTTCCAGAGCCACAGAGCGATCTGTGGCAGAAACTACAGATCCCTACACTACTGTGCGTCAGGATGAATGAGTCATGTGCTGACCCAGGCCACCGTGCCACTACATTCGTCAAGATCATGTCCGAGGTACAAATAATTTGTACATTGAGTGAATGCACATTTTTTCGATTCACATAAGCAAATTCATTTTCACTCGGAGCCCTTATAGCAATGTGAGTGCAGTCAATTGCGCCGATTAAATTTGGGAAACCGGACATTGCTGCAAATTGCCTTTTAATGTTGGCCTGTTCACCCACAGTGTAAGGAAACCTGATGTATCGACTGGTCATTTTTATAATGCCATCCAAAACGGCTGGCATTATGGCGCTGAGGGATGGCTGCGATATCCCAGACCTACGGACATAATTTAACTGAATTATACCCAAAAGGGGCTTTAGACAGACAATGTAATATTATATAATATTAATCATATCAGACACTTACCTGTCGGCTAATTCCCACTGAAAGGAGCCAGTCGCCAGAAACCCCCGAGTGGTCAGCACCTGGATATGCACCGGGATGGCGCGGTTCCGGCGGGTGGGTCTATCTGACACTGGGCCCAGTTCAGCACATAGATCCAAGAGCACCGCTCTAGGGAATCTAAATCGGCTTATTAGCCAGTCATCATCATGGGCCAGGGAATCTCCGTGGTCCCGAAAACTTCTCTCCATCCTGATCCTACCATTTGCGTGATCTTCCAGCAGTGCCAGCGCATCCATTGTGCAGCATTACGCACGAGTGTCACCGCACTATTTATATGCTTACTCAGCAAACTGAATGATTGTTGCACACCTTGTCACAATTAATACTAATCCATCAGTGCCATCCACCGCTCTGTATCATTTGAAGATGGAAGTATGATATATGAACATTGTGCATACAGTAGTAGGCCTAACGGCTCATTAAAGGAACACATCTATAACACTGCAGACTTGGGTGTTTATGATTACGCGGGTCTATAAGTCTGATATGTGATGACATTAAATGTATGAGATCAATCTGGCTTCAATTCACCACCTCACCATCTGCACCGCCAGTTTCCCCGTCTCCAAAATGTTCGTACGCAAGCATCAAAGTTGGCGTACCGGTGCGCACATTCTCACGCTAAGTTTATTTTTATAAATCACAACCTTTGCGTAGAAAGTTGCGTACGCAACTTCCAAGCCCCGTTTTGTGCGTAAGCAAGTTTTATAAATGAGGCCCCAGAAGCTTCTCCCAGTTCAGACCCTTTGCTGCGACACATAATTCAGCTCAGGTGCCTTCCATTTCTCTGGTCATCTTTGATTGGTTGACTGGAGTCCACCTGTGGGAGCTTCAGTTGACTGGACATGATTTGGAACGGCACACACCTGTCGATGCCTCTCTGAGCAAAAAACAAGCCATGAGCTCGAATAACTACCTGCAGAACTAACGATGAAAACCATGACACTCCCATCAGCCTCAGCTGCACTCTGTCTTTAGAGCTAGTTAGCAAATGTGAGCATGCTAACATGCTAAACTAAGATGGTGAACATACTTGCTGACGTTAGCATGAAGTCCAATACAAAGAAACACAGTCAGAGAAGATAACACATGAAAACACGTTGGATAAGAAGTGCCGGGAGCAGGTGAATAATTTCATCATCACATTATTCACATTCACATTATTTATTCTTCCAAACTTCTTGTCTGTTTGTTGACCAGCGTTGATCGTTGCACGCTGTTCCTGCTTCTCCTGCGAGGATTCGCTGCCTCACAGAGGAGTGAGGATGTTGTCGGTGAAGTGTTTTGTCAGAAACCTCAGCGGACTAATTATCCAGCAGCAGAATCATCAGGAGGCGAGCAGACAGACTGAGTGTCAGACAGGAAACTCAGCGAGATGCAGGTACTTAGTGAGATGCTTCCTCGCTCTCCTCAAACTTTCACTGTGGTGCTGCAGAGGAATTTGAATTGCAAACTAGAGCGACGTCCAGCAGCTCTGCAGCCGGTCACTGAACGCCTCATCCAGAGCCCGTTTGGGCCCATCAGCAGGAATATGTTTTTAGTTGAGGGAGATGTGTGTTTTAATGTGCATTTTCAGGATCTTTTACGAGTGTTTCCTGTTGTCTGAGGTGTAAAACAGAAAGAGTTAGTGAAGAAATGATGATGAATATGAAACAAGTGAAGAGTTTTATTGGTCACATGGACAACAATCACATTGAAGCCGTCGTTGTTGCTGTCAGGATCCCTCCAACAATACTCTGACAAAACATATAAAAGCAAAATTATGCAAGTAAATAAGACATGGGAACTAGATAGAAGAGGGAAATATAAAAATAAAATGTGAAGAGCTGAAAACATCAGATCTGTGTGAACAACCATCCTCCCCACATTCATACATGAAACTAACAGAAATGTCTGATTTCCATCATGTTTTCCACCGTCTGACCTTTGACTGCAGCTCTTTCAATGACTCCATCTGTCTGTCCTCTTCTTCTATTTAATGACGCTGAGTGGAAAATTAGCTCCACCTGCTGTTTATCTCATATTCACATGACAGGTGGATGCAAACAAGCAGCAGTTTGCATTTTCTGTTGCAGGATCTCTGAAAATTTTGTGAGTGAGCAGGAGAGCAGAGCGAGACAAAACCCTTCGTAGCGAACATTAAATTCAAAGGAGAATCAACGTAACGTGTGATCAAACAGTCCAAAGTTGAACTTAATGAAAAGCCAAACAAACATTTTAACACTGATCTAACAGAACTTGAGAGATGCAGCAGACCTCAGATTTTCTGGGCGTTTCTTTCAGACATGTGGAGGGAACAGTAAGTAGACCTGATCCCAGACCCGAGAGGTCTGGAGGCTTCATCAGTGGCAAGATCTGAGAACTGGACTGATGGGGTCTCTTCTGGACTTTGTGAGGACTCTAAATCAGCTACAACCGTCTGATCTGAGACCCAGAAACACACAAACACAAGTGTAGCAGCAGGCAAGCCCCCCGAACACAAGCCCTTTGATTTGTGATACTAAATAAGGGAGCCGGGACTTAAGGACGAAGTACAGGAAGTAAGGAAGTACAGTTTTTCCGAGTACTGTTCCTAAGTAGAATTTGAGGTACTTGTACACGTTTCACACTGACATGTGTTCAGACCCTTTGCAAAGCACTTGAAATTTGGCTTGCGTGCCCTCTATTTCTCTGATCATCGCTGATTGATTGATGGAGTCCACCTGTAGGAGCTTCAGTTGATTGGACATGAGCTGGAACGGCACACACCTGTCGATGTCTCGGAGTAAAACACAAGAACTACCTGCAGAGCTCATACCTGCAAAACTAATGATGAAAACTAATGACATTCCCATCAGCTAGCAAATGTGAGCATGCTAACATGCTAAACTAAGATGGTGAACATACCTGCTGACGTTAGCATGAAGTCCAAAGTGCAGCCTCACAGAGCTGCTGGCACGGCTGTAGACTTGTTTACTCTGGTTTAACATTCAGGTCAAGCAGGCTGTGAATGTGCACACGAGTCAAAACAAGCTTCGTTACAGAGCAGCAGATCAGAAATAAACCAATCATCAATAAGCCAACTGTAGCTGGAAGCAGGAAGCAGGTCCAGGATGTGAGAACTGTGGTAAAAACATTTCATGGTTCACAAATATGAAGACTTGCTGATTCTCCTTTTCATGGTCTTATGATATTTGTAATAACTCTGAGGTTTGGACTGTTGGTTGGACAAAACAAACATTGTGAAGGTGTCAGTTTTGTGAGCACATTTCTCACTGTTGTCAGAATTAATCATTCATCAGTCGATTAATGGAGAAAATAATGAGCAGATGAATCTGGGATGACAAATATCATTAGCTGCAGTCCAATAAAAAATAGTCCAAAATGAGCTCCACCTCCACCAACTCAACATAAAATCCTGCTTTTACATGAAAGCATGATTGATGATGATCCAATGATATGATCTATGAAAGTTTAACAGTCTCAGGGGACATTTTTCTGCATCGAGTACTTTTACTTGAAATACTTTAAATACATTTTACTACTCACATAGTTTTACTCAAAACGTGTACAATGCAGGACGTGTGTGTGGTTTAATTGGTAAAAGACACTCCAGTAAAGGTTCTGAGTACTTCCTCCTGAGCCACTGTTTGTTCTGTTAGTCACAGCTGAGCTCCGCCTGCAGCGGCATGTCAACATGTCCTCTGTGAAGACAGCCTGCTGCGGGGTCGGTCAGTCCTCCAGACGTCCACTTGGTGTCGCTGTGATACAACACATCGACCACTGGCAGGCCAGTTTGAGGAGGCGAGCTGCTTCCTGTGAACCTTAGCGTTAATCACACAGCACGTTTAACATATCAGTCACACAGCTCCTTTAAAAACACACTGTAGATTCCCTAAAGCTCGAAATCCTCCACATCTACTCTGCATGTCCTTGTCTCCTGCCGTGTGATAACTGACATTCAGAAATCCAATAAAGGCCAAATGTGTTTTTACCTGGATTCACCTCATCAGTGAACCGTGACCTGAATCTCCAGCAGGCTGTTCATGAGGAGTCCCAGCGTCCCCACGCTGGTTTGAGTAGCGTCGACAGACTGTGAGACGTGTTCAGGGGCTGCTGTGGGCGTCACGGCTCGGGACGTGTCAGGATCTACACAGCACACCGTCCTGCTGCCCCAAATACTCATGAGGCACCACATGTGGATTAATCCGCTGCTGAAAATAGTTCTCAACAAATGCAGAAAAAGGACAGTATTTCCCTTTTGAATTGTGCTGGAGTGTAAGTATGAAGTCGCATACTCAGGCCCAGTACAAGTACTTTGTTGTTGTATTAAAGTACTTGGGTAAATGGACTTGGCTTCTTTCCACCACTGCTGAGTTTTACAAACTTAAACGCATCACGTCACTCAAACTGGACTTCCTGTTTTGGACTTCCTGGAGCTTATCTCTTGACTCACCGGTTCCTTAAACATGGCAGCCACCTGCTCTGCTTTCAGTCTGGATCCCCCTGAAGACCTCACACCTGGCTGGCTCTGCTCTTTTCATGAAGTTGGTCAGTGATAACAAATGTAAGAACAGACGTATCCTTTATCTTTAGGCTGGGAAACATCTGAAATGTTTGGTTAGGACGCTTTACAACCGTCTTCATCACGACGATCGGCATCATTCAGCTCCTCCCATCGTCTCTGCAGCTCAATAACTGCAGTTATTCAGCACGCGACGATAATAATAATCACAGCTGTATCTGCTGCTGCTGATAACGACTCTCCGCTCTCACAAGTCACTGGAAACCAAAGACATAATTACATTTTGCACGCTTTGATTGGCTTTGGTTAATTCCCTGACAGCCAATCAGCTCGGCTCCTCTGTCTGGGTTGTTCAACTTGTGTCCATGTTTGATGGTCATTTTAAACCCCGTAATCCTCTGAGAGGTTGAACGGGCCGCCTCATTTTTCCTCTGCTTCCTGTGGCAGTCTGACAGCTCCAGTGTCCTTTATGCACTTTACTTCTTATCTGACACGTTCCAACAGATGTTCCTCCGCAAATCAGCTTCCACGACTTGTTATTATGTTGTTTCGTGTGATTTCTCTAATCCCTTAAAACAAACCGCAGCTCCATCGTGCGGTTGAACGTGTGTGTATATAAACATTACTGTGCTTATTTAAGTGTTTATGGTGATGACAACTGTGATTTCAGAACATGGACTGTGCTGTTACACATCAACCTCTGCACTGAAAGAGCAGTGTCACATGTATTATTATATGTGTTAGAGGAGTTAGCCGTTGCTGTAGTTGTTATTATTATTTTTTGTGTGTGTGTTACTGTTCCTCCGCTGCTTCTCAGCAGGTAAACAAAAACAGGAAAATGTGTGCTAAAACATGGAGGACACCCACTGAAATATCCCACTGATTATTGCATAGATGATCTTGAAATGTGGTTCATAACATTGGTGATCCTCAGACTTTTCATCTCGCACCATCATCATCATCATCATCATCATCATCATCATCATCATCAGTACTTTATGACAAAATAACCTGCTAAACTTGAAGTACCCCCCTCCCCCTCAGCTGTACTTTGTTAGCCACCAATTAGCAAACATTAGCATCTAACACACTAAACTGTGTTGGTGACACACCTGGTAAACATGCTGACGTCAGCATTAAGGCCGATGTGTAGCCTCACAAGGCTGCTAGCATGACTGTAGACCTTAGTCTGATTAACAGACCGGACACGATGAAGAGCGAGTGCTGAAGATAATAAAACATGTACAGAAAGACGAGGCAGGGTAAAAGACGGGACATTTGTAGGCTGAGACATATGAGACTCTGTCTTTATGCTTTGGATTAATTGCCTTTCATAACACGTTTTCTCCCGTTATGTCAGCCTGCGTCTCCTCCAGGGCCCTGCTGTCTGATTCAGTACAAAAAGGAGTTAAAATCAACTCCTGTCGCATGATTAGAACGACGTCGTCTCCGCGTCTTTTACCATTTCACAGCACTGGCAGAATGAGAGGCAGGAGGAGGCTGGTTGGCTCCGTTTCTAGCTGCATATCCGCCCATTTAAAAACCACGGGAGGCGGGCTTGTCTTGATTTGAGCGTGGCCGTTATTCGCCCAGCAGGCAGGCTGTGACGGAAGCTACTAGAAACTGACAGAGATCCTGGATTGAGAGGGTGTAATGTGTCTACAAGCTGCCTTTAAAGGCCCGGCTACCAGCGGATAGAGGCAGTCATGGAGGGAGACGGGGGAGGAGAGGGGAGTTTCTCCGGGGCGTGCTGTGTTATTTTTAATTGAAAATCCACCTTACATTAATCAGATTCCTTCAGAAGTCTCTCCTATGACCGTGGGCTGTTAACTCTGCAGGAGAAGTAGGCCGATGACGACGGAGATCAAGAGAGGGGCCACAAAATGACTCAATAGATTTATATTATCATCATTAAATTCATTTCTCTGTCAGTGTGTACCAGAGATCAATCGGACTCGAGGAAAATTAAAAATACAACAGCGTCTCATTAGGTGATAAAGACTCATTCGATAAGGTTATTCTGTTTCTTACTGTCAACAAATTCCACTGAAAGACCCAAACCAAGCTCTGCAGCGTCTGTGGCAGCGCTTTCTACTGAATACGTAAATATTTAAAACAGCACGAAAACGTACACTTTACTCAAGCAGGGGGAAACAGTGAATTTGTTGGTGACTATTTTAAGCAGTGAGTCTGAAAAGAAAAGAAAAATACAGATTATCACCAGATCCACATTATAAAACGCCCAGTTTAGCTCAGTTAGCTAACAGGCTAACTAATAGTAGAAAATTACCAGGACTTAATATTGGACCATTCTGCTTGATGTACAGTGTGTCCAGGGCCAAAGCAGGAAGAAGAAATAAGACAAGGTGTGCAGGTCCAGGTTAAAAGGCCTTTCTCAATATGCGTTCTTCTCTGTACTTGTGTTCTTGTGTACTTGAGAAACGTCATCAGTCTGAGCCCAAGTTCTGTTCCAATTAAAAAGTCCGCATCTCGCCAAGTACAGTCAAATACCCGGATGTGTTCTTGCCCCTCCCATTTTATCGAGGATGCATCGGGTGGTGACTTGTGTGGACTTGGGGCAGCCACGTATCCCAGAATGCATTTCGTAGCAACGATCGCGGAGGAGAGGACTCACAACTGTAAAGTTACAAGTTTCAAAATACTACTGTTTTAGTAGTACGGAATGTGGTTTTAAGATTATTTTATGTGAGAAAGTGGATGTTAAAACTTAAAATCTGTGGTCGATTCATCACGATAGCGCGTAGTTTAAAATTTGCTCCAAAGTTTTCGGAGATAACTGGCAGACGAGCTGCGATGGTGACGTCATCACTATCGCAGAACGACCGTCCTGCGTCCTCCCGTCCTGGAGAGACTGTACTCCCAGGTCCAACTTGCTAAGTCCGAACTGTCAAGTTCGTAAGTCCGAACTTGGCGTACTTGGTATTGAGAAACGACCAAAGAAACATTACAGTGACATCCCATTAAGGTTAGGGAACATGGAGGACTTGTAACGGATGAGGTCAGGACCCAATAGCAGCGCTACCCGAATGCAGAAGTCTCAGGTGAGGCCGGCTTGATGCTCCGCCCAGAGCGAGTGACAGTTTCAGGCAGTCCCACTGAGTAACCGATCCAGGAGGGGCAGGCCAGGTGAGAGTGGGAGAGCCGTTTAAGTAGTGCACTGACTGGAGGTGAGTCTCAGGTGTGTGCTCAGGTGATTGGGTGGGTGGGCGTGGCTGAGCAGGAGCTGGCAGGCTGTGACAGGACTGAAAGTAAATAAATACATGACTCAATAGATAAATCAGTTTCTTTATTTTGGCAGTTTCGGTCCTCCATACTCTCCGCGGACGTAGTGGGTCTGTCATTGTGGTGATAATAATCATGTTTGACCACTAGAGGTCACTTGACTGTAAACAGATGCTGCTTTGAGTCATTTGCTGAAAATACTGAATCTGCTATTTTTCCTCAGTCTCAAATAAAGAACAAAATATCTGCAGTTGAAGTGAAGAGCGAGAGTTTCAGTCAGAGGGCAGAATGGATAAATCGTGCAGATTTCAGGGAGACTGTCCTTCTTAACAGCTTAGCTGCAGGCTGTCTGTCTGTTATCAGGGACGACTCTGCGCTAACACAGGGCCTTAGGACGATGACGGCGAATTCAAGTTTTTAAAATATATTTTGGAACATCAGCCTCTAAGATGAGCCCAGTGTGTGTCTCCGTTCGACTGTTAGTGACGTCAGGAGCTCGACAAACAGGGAGTGAACAAATGCTGCTTTCGAACGCAAACACATCGCATCAAATCAAAATGAGCGACGCTTCATTACCATTCAATAGTCCCAAAGACGTGTTTCATTTCCCTGCTTTTTAAATGACACGATTGTTTGCACGTAGACGGTGACTGGCAGAAACCAACAATGTGACCAATAACTGCAGCAGAAATGAATGATTCCAGATTTTGCTCCAGACAAATATGACTGAAAGCAGATGTAAATCAATCATATTGTTTTGATCATGTTTCACTTAAAGCGTGTCTTATTGGCAGCCATGCTAGCGGCATGATTCCACAACTTTGGTCCAAACAGAAACAGCTCAACAGCTGTTTGATGGATTACCATGAAACTGAACATAAATCCATCGCTCTCACAGGATGAATTATCGCAACTTTGGTGACTTTATGAACAAATACCTGCAAAGCGTCTCATCAGCTGTACATTGTGGTTTGTGCTAATTAGCGAATGTTAGCAAAATGCTAACTGGGATTATGTCAGGTACAGCCGCAGCAGGCTTGTGCCTGACAGAGCTGCTAGCATAGCAGATGGTGCTATAACCTTCTCCTCCTCAGCAAAAAGGGATCAAACGCTGAACGTAGACCTCTGCTAACAGCCTAAAGGCTCTTTCTGCTGACTCTTGTTCTTCTTTGTGGCACAGAAGTTTTCTGTATGCCTGAAATATTTCAGCTCATTTTCACTTGTTTGTTTCAAACTTCTCCACGTCTCTTTACAGTGAAGAATGGTCTGGTGTTTTGTCGGCAGCCCCTCGAGGATCCAGTCCTCCTCCTCCTCCTCCTCATCACTGTTCTGCTGGAACGTTCTACGAGGGCGAGCAGCGGAAGGTAATGGGCCACAAACTCCTAATCAGGGCCTTTCTGGGGCTAATTGTCGGCTTTGTTTCGGCCCCGTCTGTCTCCGTCCTCCCTCACAGCCGGGGGAGTAATGAGGCGTTATATGATATGATGTCCCCCTCAGGACACCAAACCATTCAGTGAAAGGTCCTGGGAGCTCTGGAAAGAGCAGCAGCTAATGGACAGAAACAAGGACGAAAAGACGAAGGCATAAGAGAAAGAACTGGAGACAAAGTTAGTGCGATGAAGGCGAGAAAGGTTTTGTGCAGGACGGAGAGAGAGAAGAAAGAAGAAGTGGAAATTAAGACACTGCACCAAGAGATGGATCGATGAAGCAAAGAAATGGAAAAAGAAGAAAAAGGTGAGCGAGCCATCGGGGACTATGGAAGAGAGTCAGACCCACAGGCAAAGATGTTCATTTGATTGAACTTTCTAGTCTGAAGCAAACGATCTGAAAAAGCCTCATGTACTCCACGAAGCCCCCAGTTTGTCTGGAACACTGGAAACCTTCCACACAAAAAGCTGCTGCTTCTTTTCACCATTTCCCACAAACTGAAGAAACATTTTGACAATTAAAACACCAGTCATGGCTTTTCCAGCATTCACTCACTGTACAATGAGCCTTGAACAACATGCCAAGGAGTCGTTAATGGAGGGGTTTGTTGGTTAAACGTCTGAAGGCTGCACAGCCTCACCAGTCCCTCTCCAGGACCTCTGCCTTCTGTGCCTCTTTGTAGTCTCAACACAACAAATCATACAAATGGAGATTAACGCCTGGTCACAGCAGCACTTAAAGCGGCAAAATAACTTCATTTCAGAGGAATCAACACAATCAGCAAATTCCATCCTGGAGGTGGAATAAATGTCTGCAGAGCTTCGCTGAAATCTGAACCTTTGAAGGAGAGTCAACGATGGAGTATTGTGGCTATTAGCTGTGTCAAGTGTTAGCGACGCCGACTTTAGTGTCACATAACCTTCACTGAGCAGACCTTTTCCAACAAGTCAGGTGTCAATTAGAGAAACAGCCGGATTTAATAAATGTTTTCATCTTAGTCTTCACGCCGACACACATCAAGACAAAGAGTTTCCCACTGACCTCGAAGGGTTTCAGTTTCCTGAGGAGGCGCCTGGCTGTCCTCAGAATACAAAACGTCTCAGCCGCTCATCGTGTTGATGCTTCGTGCTTCTGCAGGGTGGTTTTCTTCAGTGATGTCTGCTGAAGTGGAGGCAGGTGGAGCTTCTCGCGTCACATTATCACCTCTGATCTGCCTCAGTTTCTCCACCAGCTCCAAATTTTCCTGTCAGTCGTCTCTAAAGCAGATTTTTTGCAGCGATGCTCACCAGAAAAGCTCCTGCTGCATAATTTCATCAGTGCTTTTGAGCAACTTCACTGTCAGAGCCTGACATTTTCACAGAGAAATAAACTCTTACGGAGGTTCAATCACCACGATACATCTTTCTCCAGACTGAGCTTCTGCACTCAGAGTGTCATTTCTGCCAATTGGTCACGGCAGATAAGAGCAGATAATTACAGTGGAGAGAAACTGGGTATCACACTCTGTGATCTGACGGAGCTGCACTGGTCTTCAGAGCGGATTTTTACCATCAATAGACTTGAAATAAAGAGCTCTAATGCGTCTCGTGTCGAGCTGGAAATGGGAGATAAAATCTGATTTAACCTCCCATCTGTGTTGCCCTGTGGCTTCAGAGCATCCACAAATTATTCCGTAAGGTTTCATAAGATGACAGACGAGGAAGATATATGGAAGAGCGTCACCACAGCTTAAAGAGACTGCTGAGAGCGAGCAGGGCTGATGTCATCTCAACCCAACAACACTCTGATATCTGAAAACAGTGGCCAAAAAAAATAAAAATAAAAATAAAAATAAACACAAGCAGCATACAAGACTTTAAAGATCGGCAAAGAAATGTACTGAATCAAGAATCACCTTTGATCCGTTCTTTAAAGAAATCAACCTGCTTCTTGTGGTCGTCTCTGCGAGGTGTACAGCTGCTGTTCGCCGCAGTAACATCGTGGTATCACAGGCAGAGCACATGGTCACCGGGAGCCAATCAGCAGCGTCCTACACAAGAGCACAGACTCTGAACCCCCCCCCCCCCCACACACACACACATAAACACACCTGCAAAGGTGTCTGTTAGATGAAGTTCTTACTCCTCAAACCCACTAACACACTGTCTGCCATCACCTGCAGCCACCGTGTAACACCAGCACTCCATTAGCGAACGGTGCAGCTCCACCCTGCCTCCAAAAACAAGTCCTCCAATGGGAACGACAACATACATGAACCTTGGAGATGCATGAATGTCTTCAAGACAGAAAAAAAAATACAGAAGTCCAGATAATGTTGAGAGTTTTTATTAAATAGAGTAACTGATCTGAATGTAATCAACAAAATCAAATTAGAAACTAATAAATCAATTAAAATGACATTATTTAGACGAGTGTAGCTCGGCACAAGCATCATTCATATCATACAAATGTGAACATACTATTCCTGATTTTTGTTCAGTTTCAGAGTATAAAAAGTTCAACTGCTTCGTTGTGTTCAGTCCACAAAACACTGAGGAGAAAAAACAGAAGAAACGTCGCCAACCTCAACCTCAACCTCAACCTCAACCTCCACCTCAACACAAGCAAAGCAGCTGCCTGAGCAGCAGCTTTCTGAGGAGCTTCCAGACATGACGAGCGGAGCAGCAACACGCCGAGCTGCTCTGTCAGTCATGGAAACCACAGGCAGAGCAGAACCTTCATGTCTGTGGTTCTCTGAGCTGCACCAAACCTCCGACTTAAAGGAAAGTCCGACCCGACAGTGTTTGACAGCAGTTTCTTCCTGTGAATGAAGGAAGCAGTGTAAACAGCACGATGTCTGTCCAGATATTTCAGCAGCACTGGAGTCTGAAAACAAAAAGAAGGGCTCTAAAGGACCAAACTGTATTCTGTATTTCTGAATGGTCAGAGATGTGGTCGCCGTGAACAAATAAAAGCTGTTCCCAAATACAGGCCAGGAGGGAAAAAAAGCAAAATAAAATAAAAAAAACAAAACAAAATGGGTGGTTAAACTGCTGCTCACTGTTATATAACGAGGCTTCAAATTAACATGATATAAACCTCCACTGATGTACTTTAATAAATTCAACTAATCGTACTATTTTCAACTATGTTCAACTGTCTTTTTTCATTATTACTGAGTTTAAAACGCACACAGGAAGAAAGTTTCATACTAAAATATGATCAAATATACTTATCAAAGAGAGGGGATTAGAAAAAAGGCCTGTCACTGATACAAGCCTGCTTCAAATAAAGGCCCGGTCATCTCCACAGCTGAGCCAATCAAAGCCCTCGGCCACAGTTTGGTAGCGGATGAGCGGACTTCATGACGGTAACGTCTGCTGTCCGAGACGACGCTGAGAAAACAAAAACAGTTTACGTGAACTGCATCATGTGATCATGTGGACATTTTATTCCTAGAAGACAACAAACAGAAGAAACACACAAAGAGCTGAAGATCTTTCAGAAAGCTGAAACAATCAGTGGAGTGATCGATGAGCCAATCTACAGAAAATTAATCCGATGTTTTATACTATCGTTAAAAATATGAAAAAAAAAAAAAAGTGACGATTTTCACCTTTTCTCTGTTTTATAGCTAAATGTTTCTTGGAGTTTTGGATCAGACAAAACATTTGAAGACATCGTCTCAGGCTCTGGGAGGCTGAAAGAGGCTTTTTTTGATGCTTTTTTCATTTTCTGTATTTTATAGACCAAACAACTAACTGATGAATCGATGGTTAACCAGCAGATTCATGAACAATAACACAGTTAGCTGCAGTGCTGACGGCGTCTTCACCTGCTTGTCGGCTCTTCAGCTGTGACGACCTCTCACTGCGTCCATCAGTCAGACGCTGGAAGCTCATCTCTGAACAAACCTGATGCCTCAGCACTGAACACGCTGCAGACATTCAGATGTGAACCTCAGCGAACACACACTCGGATTTGATTGGCAGGACACCAGAACAATCCGAAAACACTTTTTTTTCCTCCAGAATGCTTCATGAGCAGAAATCTGCATTTCCCTCAACACAACACGCCTCCGACGTGTTTGTCCAAACATCTTAAAGGCAAAGGTCTGTTCACTCTGTCGCCCAGCGTTTGATGAGAAGACTGACCCCTGCACGTCTGAGCAGTTCACATGGAGCTACAGCGAGCAGCCGGTTAGCCTAGCTTAGCACAAGGACTGGAAAGGAGGAAACGGTTAGCCTGGCTCCGTCCAAACTTAACACAATCCACCAACCAGCAGCCCTAAAGCTCACTGATCAACATCCCATTGGTTCACGTGCATGAACACCAGAGTAAAACACAACATGATGAAGTGTTACAGCGCTTCTGCGGCGGCTACGTCTGGACTAGGAGCAGTAGCTTCTTCTTCACTGTTTCCAGCCTTTATGCTAACCTAAGCTAGCTGGCTGGTCGCTGTAGCCTCATATATCGAGGTGGTTCTCTCTCCCTTCAAAAATAATATCTGTGTTATGAATTTCTAAATGTAAAGTCCTTGAATATAACACAACGCACGCTTTGAAACGACTTCCAGAAAAAAAAAACTGTCTGTTCAGGCTAATATGGTACATGATAAATACTGTGGCACAGACCAGAGGTCTTCACTGGTCCTTACTGGGATGTGTGGGCTTACCATCTGAAATCTAGTCATTACATTACACTTAAGTGACACTGTGTGTTTCCCCGTGTCACTGCCAGCTCTCACCCATGCTGAGCTAACGCGAGCTGCTGACGGTCAGACGGCCTTCGAACTGTCGGGTGTTCTACAGGAGGCGTGCTGCATGTGGAGCTTGGTAGCTGTTTAAAGGCACCTCTGATGGAGCGGACTGAGTAACAGAGGAATGCAGTGAGTGAATGATCTGGATGGTGACCTGCTGCTCCAGGTGTTGGCCTTCTGTCTGTCTGGGTCTGTACAGCTCGACCGTCTGATCGTCTTCAGGTCGGGCTCAGGTACTTTTTCATGGGTTCATTTCAGATTGGTCCAACATTTTGGACCAATGAAGACCTCCAACAACATCACATCGTACGCTTGCCACAAAATATACAAACAAAAAGCATCTGGAGCAGAACCCATCTGTCTCGTGTGTATCGTTATGGAGGCAGCTCCCTGATCAGGTGTTCTCCTGAAAGTGTCAGCAAGCCTTTCATCACCACGTGTCCGTGTCTTAAAAATCTTTACAAGCTCAAATTCCCACTTTCTCCACCCTCTCGGATATGAAAGCGGCATTTAGCGTGAACGTGACAAAGCTCTCAGTGTTACTGCTGAACTGGAGGAAGAGGAGAGGAGTGAAGGGTGGGATGGGGCAAAGAAGAAGAAGAGCATGTGCATCAATGAAGAAGGTTTAAAAACGGTTCCCTCCTCTGTTCCCTCGCCGGGTTCTATTATTGCAGAAGAGGAGGAGTTGGTTTAAGACAGCGCTCGTAGAAAAAGTGGTTTCAGTGTTTGACGGTTGGTTGAGCTCGGACGTCTCGCAGGAGCTCGTTGGCTCTGTTCCATTGAATTCAGCCTGCGTGTTGTGTTCAAGTGCTCTCTGTTCATCAGAGTTCTGCTGAATCCATCCAGTCACGGTGAACATGAACGCTCCTCCTTCTGTCTGACAACATTTTCCTCCATCCTATCTTCATTCTCTTCCTTTCCTCTCCCATTTCTTTTTCCTTTCACACTTTTGTTTCCTTCTTTCTGTTCCCATCTTATTTCCCCTCCTTTCCTCCCTTCCTCTCCTCTCCTCCTTTATCCTCCTTCTTCATGTCCTCTCCTTCCTTTCTTTTTATCTTGCTGTTTTATTCTTTCCCTCCTTTTCTTCCTTTCCCTCTTCCCTTTCGTACACCTTCCACTACACTCCCCCATTCTCGTTTTCTCCTTCCTCATATCTCCTCACCTCTTTTGTCTCCTCTCTTCCTCCTTTTCTGTCATTTGTTCCCTCACCTTTGCTCATCTTACTTCTTCTCCTTGTCTCCTACTTCCTTTCCTTACCAACAGATCGACAGACAGACAGACAGACATACAGGCAGACAGACAGACAGACAGGCAGGAGTGTTCCTTCCAATCAGAAGCCTCAGTTTTGATCACATGCCTGTGGAGGACAGTCCCAGGCCAGCGGCTTTGCTCATGCAGGGTAAACCTTGAGCTCCAGATTTCGGGTAATCGTGCGCCATCACGCGGCCGTTCTCACCTCCGAGCCCCGACGCTCCTCCTCCTCCTCCAAAACTGCCCACCGCTGCGCCACCTCCTGCTCCTCCTCCTCCTCCTGCTCCTCCGCCCACCATCCCGCCCAGGCTGGTGCTCATCATGGCGGCATCAATGAGCTCCTGCAAGACAGGAGGAGAAAAGGAGCCAATTTAAAACTCAGGGACACATTGATTAACACACAGTGAACGTTGGGAGGGAGTTCTGGGGAGTCAGGTGGTAAAAATCCATTCAGCTCCGACAATTTAGTGGAAAAATATTGTTTCTATCCTTCTTAGCCTGTGAATCTGTTTCAACCTGTCTCAGTCAAAAATAATCCACTCATCTTCCTCACTCATCAATCCTAACTTTCACAGTCAAAGACAAAAATCAGCCTTTTCAGAGCGTCCTGCTCGCAGCTCTGTGAGGCACAGTGGTGCTCTGAGCTAACTGCTAACATCAGCATGCTACAATGCTCACAATGACTATGCTAACATGTTGATGTTTAGCAACTATAGTGTTTACTATGTCCACCATCTTAGATTCTATTTGGGGGCCAATCACGCTCTAAGGCTTGGATGTAAACAGGAAGTAGAATCTGATTGAGTGACGGAGGCTGGAGCCTCTTCTTCTACAGCATATATTTGTTTACCTTCTGGGAAACTGACACCATGAACAATTGATTTAGCTATGAGCACTTCCTGTAGTGTACCCATGGATGCACAGACAACAGGGACCGTCAACAAGTACTCTAAATCTAAATATATAATTTCAGTGTAAGAAAAAAAAATCCAGACATTCAATGATGAAAATCTGATTGTGGAAAGCAGCCACACTGAATGAGCTGAATGCTGGACAGGAGCCGCAAATCCAGAGTTTGCAATATCCAGTGATTATTGTTCTTCTTCTTTTTTTTTTTTTTACCAGGAAAGTTAAATGAAATCAGACCGTTTAAATCTCTTTGGTGGTGAAAACACTCCGGTGATACTCTGTTTCTCCCAGCACGTCTCTGACGTCTGCCCTCTCTCTCGCTCCTCTCCTGAGTCGCTGAATTAAAGAGTTTATTTTGACCAAACCAGAGTCTGAATATGTGTTTACAATGATAAAATGACTGCTTTTTTAAATGGAGTCTGGTGGCTTTGGCCAGAGCGATATAATGGCTGTTTCTGGTTGACTGGAGGATCCTACTCTTTACACAAAGGTCTATCTCTGCAGGGATCCTCTTCATAATGTTGTCAGACTCTTATTATTAAAATCTGAGTCTGTCAGTGGCAAAAACAAACACTTTTAGTCGACATCCATCGATGGTGCGCCCGGAGAGATGATATTGCAGCCCATTTCTCAGCTGCTGGCTGCAGCACTCGTGCTCATTACACAACAACATTGGAAAATAGGGTCCATAAACAGACAACATTTTACTGGATTTTGTCCCATTTGTTGTGGACCGGCCCCAGTTTCAACCTCTGCACACGACATGTCTTTCATGGATAGACGATGGGATGTAGCTTTGGAGCTGAAACAGGTCATTTCACTGAGATAAATACAGCTTCATGTGTATTATGGTCTCGTAATGTTTTGCCCTCTGAGGAACATGATGTGCAGACGCAGACATTAATGGTTTGAACCCATGTGTTTGTTTTTTGATGGAGTAAAATGGCATTTCGACCACTTTTACCAGCCCTACAGACAGCTTTCACTGGAGCACTAAACGGGGGGCAGCAGCTCAGTCTGTGGACACTTGACTTGGGAGCCAGAGGGATCAAGTCGAGCCCAGTTCAAGTCCAACACTGCAGACTGGAGGCGGGACAGGTGTCAGTTTACCTCCTTTCCCTTGACCGCTGGCCTGATGGTTTGGCTGCCCCATCACTCAACGCTCTCCAAATAACCGCATGTCCACGGGCCGTGTGCAGGTGTCTTTGTGGGCCTGTGTGTGTATAATAACAACTGTGTGTGCAAACAACTTGAATTTCCCTCGGGGGGGATTAATACAGTAATTCTTCTTCAGAATCTTAAAAACATGATTCTTGGGCAAGGTCTGGAGTTATAAGAAGCATCTTTTTTCCAGTGATTTCTAAGCGGATTTATGGACATTTGCAACTGAAATCATGGGTAATAATATCCTCAGGGAGTGTAAGTGACAGTATCATGTCTGTGTGTCCACGTCTGAAGAGTTCAGACTGACAATGGGTGGGTTTTTGACACAAACTGGAGAATCCAGTTGAAGCACCTCAATCACCTCCCAGTAACAAACTTCCTGTTGTTTGAAGAACGCCTGCACGCACCTGTCCTTTCACCTGACTGAGTGTCTCTGCTTCACGCATGAACACGTCTGAAGTGGTGCTGAACGTAAACGAGCCTCGTTGGACGGTTTCTAACATTTCGCTAGGCTGCTTTGGAAAGCACAGTCTTGAATAAGCACCAGGACTGATGACAATAAGGTTGTTTCTGAGTCGCAGAGCTCTCTCTCTCTGTCTCCTCTCAGTGAAACTAATGATGCAGATCCAGACTTAATATCCTGTATCAGGCCTCTGAGGCTCCCACGCTCCCATGCTGTTTGCTGCCTGGCATCAACAGTCGTCAGGAAGATTGGTACAAATAAATCCCAGGTTTATTTGTTTACCGGAGCAGCTGGAACACTCAGAGCCAGCGCTCCCACATCTGAACAACAAAGTCAAACACTTATCTCCCTCCTTTTTCACCTCCAACTTAACGGTTTACAGTCCACCTCTGTCAGCCTCCAAACACTGTGAACACTGGGAGGAACGCATCCTGCTCTCACTTTAATGGACGGTTTTACATTTACAGTCCACACGTGCTGTCAAACACGACAGTCCAGCATCTGTCTCTGCACACAGTCTATCAAAGCTGCTGCCTGCTGGCAGAACAGCCACCTGTTCACACATCACACAGCAGATTTATGATTTAGTGTCCTAAATATTTTTTCAAACATTAAATAAATAGCATAATGTGCTCCGTGTGCAAATGATTTCTCTTCTGGCTCATTAATTTTCCACTCTGAACAGCTGTCTGTCATACTCCTAACACACAATGCCTCTTCGTTCTTTTTGCCTGAGAAGCACATTAAATCTTTTTTCATGTTCAGTGTTTAAGTGTTTACTACCACATTATGTATTATTTAGGGTAACAGAGGAATCGTAATAGAATTTACAAAGTGCTGCACAGGAAGACAAGCGACAAGGAAAAAGGCCCACTGCATGTCATTTACAGTGACAATGCTAACATGCTGTTGCTAAGCAGATATAATGTTTACCATCTTAGTGTGTTAGCATGCTAACACTTGCTAATTAGCACTGAACACAAAGTGCAGCTGAGGCTTAAGGAATGTCTTTAGTTATTATTGTTAGTTAATAGGTATTTGATCATAAACCAAAATCAGAGGATCACCAAAGTTATTATAATTCTGAACAGAATTTCACGACAGTCCATCCAATAGTTCACTCGAAACCACAAATGTCAACTTCGCGGTGGCACTAGAGGAGGAGCCAGGTGGTCCTCACGTGGGGACCTCGAAAATCAACAAAACTCTGTGGATGGTGACGGCATTCCCATCAGCCTCAGCTGCACTTTGTGTTCAGTGCTAATTAGCAAATGTTAGCATGCCAGACTAAGATGATGACCATAGCAAACATCACATCTGATAAACATCAGCATGCTAGCATTTAGCTCAAAGCACCACTGCGCAGTAATACGTACAGCAGAGCTGCTAGCATGGCTGTGGACTCTGTCTGCTACTGACCTCCTGACCCTTCCTCCATCACCATCCTCACTACAAACTCTTCGTGCTGTGACGTGCGATGAAGGCTGCAGCCTGTCAGCTCTGCTCGACAAGGTTAAGCTTTACGTCTTGTTGAAGCATAAGCAGAACAGAGTGTACACCTGTGTTACAGCAAACAAACATTACTGGAGGGTTGAAGCGGCAGATACCAGAAGAGTTCCACTGTGAAAACAAAGATTCACTTCTTCTCTACAAGAGAACATAACGCAATATTAATGTCATTTTATTGAGTATCAATAATGTGTCAGAAGAGATGATGTTCATGATATATTATGGTATTAACAATTAGTCCCATGTGTGCTGCAGTGCTCCTAAATGTGAGGACATCTACCTCTGCTGCAGGTACCCACAGTGTAACCCTGCTCCACACACCCTCCGTCTGCTCTGACTGATGAAATGCTCCACACATGTTGTGTCACTGCCGCCTTCAGGGAGGGTTTTAAGTCTCTGTGCACAGACACACATGTGACGAGAATAACAAAAGTCCAGCAGAGATGAGAG
>NC_135088.1:575000-597500 GCF_051107435.1 Chaetodon auriga
ACAGCCAGACCAGCTGCTTCCCCTTCTTTACGGCCTTTGTGCTGAGACAGACTAATGGACTATCTGTGACCTCATGTTTAACCAACAGATATGTGACTGTTATCAATCATTGATCTCTTATATTGACGTACAGTACATATTCTGAATTAGTATCCACAAATATCTTTCACAAAATCAATTTTTGGATTTTGACCGCACAAAAGAAAAAAAAAAACAAAACAATTCAGTTCTTATCAAACAGACGCCATCAGGGACTGAGGAAGAGGAGCTTTAACCACAGCTGAGGAGACAGCTGGCTCTTCGGTGGAATCTTCTTTGTTTGCTTTTCCTCAGTCTCTGGGTGTCAAGTTTCAAAAAGCTGACTCTGAATTTAAAGAACCGAAGTTGCAATTTGTAGTAGTAGTAGTACCACGATCTTAAAGCTCTTAACTGCAGGCTGAAAAGTTGTCTCACTGCCATCTCGGGCTGAAAGTTTCAAGTCTATTTCCCATTTGACCACCACCACCAATAGGTACGGTCAGAAGTGCACTCTCTTGCACCTGCAACCACACCAACCACTGTTGTCACAGTGTCCTGACAAACCCTGGAGTATACATCTACATCGTTGAGCAAAGTGAGAATTAAACCACTGGAAGTCAGCAAGAACAACATTTCAGCTGCTGTTAAAGCCTTAAAAGCCTCTATTCTCAATCAGTTTCTCACTCTGATTAGGTCCTGATAGATTAACAATTCTATTCTATTACTTGTTATGGGTCCACCCTCTAATAGGGTCACAGACTCATAGAAGTTGAGTTACATCCATGTAACTACTTTTCCTACTAGAAATACAGTTGACAATACGTTTTTCTTTTCAGAGTGTAGCTGCTGAAGTTTGGGGTTCTGGGGTGTGGGTCTGATGGGGGTAAGGGGGATGGGGTAAACCAACACATGACCTTGGGACCAGGCCAAGCGACCTCTAGAACTGACCTTTCTGCCGGAGTCCTTGTGTCCACACTCCCCCTTGTCATACCACCACTTGTTTTTCAACTTGTCTAAGACGGCTTGTTCATTGAGCTTCAGTACTGCTAGGTTTACTGGGATTCTTCAAAAAACCATGAGAGGAAGGGAGGGGGGTTGGGAATAACATAAATAACATTATGCACCTCCATGTTATCTTATGTTATTGTTCAGCTGCAGAGTAACAGGGCTGCGGTGGCTACAGCAGCAGCGGCAGCAACGCTTTTAGCAAAACTGGCATCTGCAGCATAGATGCTTTGGTATGCTACTAAGAACACCTCAACAACAGAAAGAAAACAAAACCAAACAAAAAACAGGCACAATCACACATAAAACAGTTTTGGAAAATGTCAGTGTCAAAGTGATATGCGTTAATACTCCATCTAGCTTGCTTTGGCCTAACTCCCTACGTGCGAGATGTGTATTACTATATCACTTTGGGTAACCGGCAAGACCTGAAAACACTCCGGGATCTTTGGGTTTACTGAGTCTGCTGTCCAAGAACCAGAAATCATAGAAACCATTTTGTGGTGGAGAAAGCTTGAAGGATTGCTGCAGTTTAAGGTTTTGGGGGATGGGGTCAGCACTGTCCAAAAACAAGGAACTGATGCTCTTATTCATGACTGATTCAAAAGGTAAGACGACCAGAGGGGGTATTTTACTCGGCGGGCTAACAGGATAATCCTGGTTTAATTTTTTTAAGTTGCTTTGTTGTACTATCAATAATCTCCATGTATAGATTTGGATTCTCCTTTGCTGTACATATATGTGGATTACATAATGTCTGAATACTTATACTTTATCATACAGAAAATACCTAAACCAGTGGCCAACCTTCCTTTCCCCAGAATATGATAAAAGGTGCTAAACATGGCATTTCTACGCCAACCTCACAAAATTCATAAACTAGTCTTTTCAAAATGGAATTTGTATCTAGGTTCAGCTACTCTGGTGCCAGGGCTTGATACGAGGTAAGTGCTCGCACAGGTGAGTCACTGGGGTGCCTCTTACAGAAAAAACAGCACATTTCTTGGATCATGCTGAAAAACTGCTCCTAGCAACTGTGACCAGTTTCCTAAGGGACTGAAAATGATGTAGGTGGGCTGGATAACGTCAGTCATGACTGACCTCATTACGGGAAGCCCAGAACAATTACCGCTTTCCCAAACCAACAATGGTTGTGCATCAGTTTTTATTATTCTGATAAGCTCAAAACAAGAATACATCATAGATCCACTCTGATTCTACTCCTGAACCAAGAATACAAGATAATGTTTAATTGGACATTTTCCAATTGATTTTGGATTAAATCAGCCTGCTGCCTCTATTAAAGTGGGATCTCTGCTCTAAAGGTCCTGTTTTGTTGTGAAAGCTTTCTAAGTGTGTTTTACAAAATACCCCCTGGATCAGAAGGTGAGAAGTCAGAAATTTTCAACAGGGCCTGACAATGAATCATTTTGATGGATAAAATCACCTCCTATTCCTGAGGTGGAACCAGTGCTATTACTTCTGTGACAGACACCAAACAGTAGATCCCAGTCTAGTTTCCATGGTGCCATCTGGAGTGTTTTATGCTTGATATATAAGTTGTGGGTTGTTGCCGGTTACCCCTGTGTACCATTGCCTGTCGTTACCCGTTGGGGGTTACGGTGATCTGACCTTGGAGTCCCCTCCCCCGGTGCCGCACTCTCCTTTGTCATACCACCATCTGTTTTTCAATTTGTCCAACAGGCCCTGCTCGTTCAGTTTTAATACTGCCAAGTTAACAGGGTTTCTACGGGGATGATAGCAATAAGGGATAGAAGGGAACTATGTGTTAATGAGCAGAGGACTGCCATAGTGAAAATAGCAACATCATTCGATCTACTTATGACAGGGATGGTATGATTAGAGTAATAATACAATGAATGGTTCTTCAAAGGACATTTTCACTGCTATTCCACCCAGACCTTGTTAAAATGTTCTTCCCAACGTCCTCATTATGCTTTTGTCTTTGCTGATTTAACTAAGATGACTGATGTTGGTAATAACATGAACATCAAACAAACACACACATTAACATCAAGTTGATGCTCATGTATGTGATACATTCATCATTGTCAATACATGCACAGTTAGGAGCCGTGCTCTTAATTCAGGATCAGGGTGTTATTCATGACTGATTCATCTTGGCCACTTCAGCTAAAGCGTTAATCTCAATACGATAAAGGGAGCTTTGATGGTTTGGGGAGGCCATCAAATTGAGCCACTGCTACTTGACAGTCAGAGGAGCCATTTCAGAAGAATCCTAGAAAGAATCTCTCTGGGAAGTCTTCCTCTGGACATGTCCAAAGCACGACAGACTGGCAGGCCAACCATGGGTAAAACTTGGACATGCTGCCACCTGGCCTACAACCACTTGGGGATCCTCCAGGACAGGCTGGTGGGAGTTGTTGGAGAAAAACACATAGGCTGTGACATTTGAATGGATTGATGGATGGCAAAACTGCTCCGCTGGCTTGTGTTGAGTCCAGTGATCAGATGTAGCAGAAAGGTCAGTTTTTTGTAACCAACATTGTCTGTGAGGTATACAACTGAAGGAAAACAACATTCCAATATGGTCTGGGTAGAAAAGCAGAAATGTGTTCTATTTCTAACCACTGCGCAGCAAACTCAGGTTGCATTTATTTCCATTCATTACTTGATAAATAAAGAAGGAACAACAGTCAAAGGTTTGGACATAAACACCATGTGGAACATGTTGACATAACAAGCTCCGGTTTAATGAAGGGAAGTGGGTGGCAAATGTGTTTTACTCTTCTGCCAATTTCCTACCATGTGGTATTCCTCTGCAAAACACAGAAAGATCTACAAGTTGCCTGTTGTTCCCCTTTACGTGACGATCAAAGCTATAGACTGGCAGTAAGGTAGGTGATGTGTCTATGGTGATGGCAAAGAAACATGAATTAATACAAGAGACAAACACAACAATTAATGATTGACACAGCAAAGAAGAGTTTTGTTCTAAAGTGCATTAAGTGTATATAATATACATTAATTAAAATAACTGAATAACAATTCAGTGTAAAGCATAAAAAGTCCAGTTGAAACATGAATAAATGCAAAAATGACTGCGTTAATCCAACAAGAAAAATCAATTTGTAATCTTAATAGAACCAGGAACAACTGTCCTGCTGTGTAAGAAATTCAGGCGTGTATTAATAAAATGGTGCCATAAAACTAAAATATATTGTATTTCTTGACACAAATGAAGTTAGCATTAAACTTTGGTCAGAATGGTGGCTGGCCAAACAGAAGTGAAGTAATCCGACTTTCAATGACCAAATTATGGGATTGTTATCTCAATCAGGTCTTAGTCAGTAGACCATCAAAGCCACTGCTGTCAATCGTTGGCCAATAAACAGGTTTACATGTGGCCTGCTTCACCTGGACTAGAAGTAGGAGTGAAACTTAACACCACATATTCTTGATATTAGTACTCATCTATCTGAATCAATCCTTTAGAAACTGTAACGCTGTCAATTTGGAACAATACTCTCCAGATGATCTACTTTGAACAGCAGCACAGTCATCATAGGTCTTAGCAACAGTGATTCTGCAACAGCAGACAAAGCAGAGACATGAGCGGGAATCAGGTGATCGTAGTTTTATCAGTGGAAATGGTCAAATGAAGTATTTGTTAGTACTGAGAGCTCCTCAACCCAGAGACAGAGTGAAGAGTGCGCTCAACTACAACTTGTGAGGTAGTGTTTTTGGCGTGCAAAGGTGTTCAGGAGTTACGTGGCAGCTGATCACCAAACCTGACTCCTCTTTGTTCTCCTTTCAAAAAGGGTTAATGATTTTTGTGCTTCATCATCTGCAACAACGTGCACACCAGTAACGAACGAGAAGACAGCAGAGGCACACGACTTCCACGGCTCTGCTTTGTTTCACCAGAAACGTGAATTTAAGTCACTGTTCATCAACTGTTCAGAGCAGAGCGACCACAAACTCTCTCTCTCTCACACACACACACACACACACACACACACACACACACACACACACACACACACACTTTTTCCAGTGATTAATTTCATAACATAGAAGAACATACAAATTCTGACATTCAGCATGTGCTTATCTCGTCTTTGGAGTAATTTACTTGCTCTGACTCTGGGTTGGCTGTAAAATGCTGATGTGAAGCAGAAAGAATGAGAACAAGATGTTCTCTCACAGAACATCTGATAAAAACATGGAAGAGTCCACTGATGTCTGAAAGACTGAAAGGGACGAACATGACTTTGGAATGCTGCTGTCAGGTAAAAACAATGCCACCCAAAATCCAGTGTGGATGAAAAACATGTTTAACTGAGCTAAGATTTTTAGTTTTTTATCCAGTTTTGATTTGATTTATGTTTATATATGAACTAATTCCATCAGCAAATATTCAAACTACCTGGCACCTCCAGGTTCTTGAACTGAACCAGAGAAATGAGGAATGAGTATGAAGGTGAATGTTCTGTAGGGCGTGACTAGCAGGCTGCTGGTTGTACTGGTGTTCTGCACGGTGGGTTCTGGGTGAAGAAACGTCTCTTTGGCATGAATGGAACTCAGAGACATCTGAAAAATGACTGGAGGCCACAAGTACTGACCACTTTTAGACAAGAGTACACTTGATGTGTACAATGACTAGTAATTACTGTGTATCTGTAAGATAAATGTAGGGAGTAAAAAGAACATTTTCCCCTGTAAATTATAGTTGTGTACAATTGTGAAACATCATGAAAATAGAAATACTTAAGTAAAGGACAATTACCTTAGAAGTGAACTTAAGTACAGCACTTGTGTAACTGTACTCCATCACTGGGCAGGGTGGATGTTAGAGAGCTCAGTGTGACTGCTAGAGAGCTTTGGTACACCTGGTGGTTCAAGGACATCACACAGTGGTTCCAGGTGCTTGTATGCCTGTCTGGTCTGTTACTGTGGTGATTCTGGGTGATGTCAGGGTGTGAGAGTACAGAGAGTACAGAGAGTACAGAGAGTACAGAGAGTACAGAGAGTACAGAGAGTACAGTGTATTTCTCTGTTGTCAGGGAGTCAGGAGCATCTATCATTCCTTCTGATTCAGCTGAAATTCATATTTCATTCAGTAACTATCAGCCAAACAAATGTGAACGAGGAAGTCTTCTTATTTAATGGGAGGTTTTATCTGACAGCAGCAATGCTCTTAGACAGACAGACAGACAGACAGACAGACAGACAGACAGACAGACAGACAGCACTGTCAGTATGACGGTGACTGTGGAGGCAGAGACAGGCAGGCTGGCAGTCAGACAGGCTGAAGAGATGACGTGACAACAGACAGAAAAACAGGCCGACAGATCAGAAACAGGCAGACAGACTGAAACACTGAGACAGACAGACAGAAAAACACACATATTGACAAAGACAAACAACAGAGAGAGAGAGAGAGGAAGAGAGACAGAGAGAGAGACAAGACAGACAGACAGATTAAGAGACTGACAGCGGGACAGACAGACAGACTGACAGACAAACAAACACGCAGACAGTAAACAAGTCTAAGAGCCAAATCTGACAAAGTGCTCTGTGAGGCTGAGCTTACTTCTTCTGTTTTCATGTATGTAAATGTTTGCGAGTAAACAGAAAACACACACAGTTAGCTGTCATACTCTACTCAACAGTGCTCGGAGCCCTCATCCAAGGACTCCACGCATCAGTTTGGACATGTCCTGTGGCTTGATTTTAATTCTGTGTGTGAACAAGTGCTCCATGCTCTGCAGCGATGGGACCAAGTCAGTGTTTTTCAAGTATCAGCTAAGTTTTAGCTCTTCACTCCAAGTCCAAAGTCAAGTCCCAAGCTCTAAACTTCAAGCTTAAAGTCCCTAACAAGTCATACTGCATTTTGTCCTCCACACTCGAACTACACCCACGTGGCCTGATGCCTCTGCCGACCAATCAACTAGCAGTTTACGTCCATGTCTGCTCAGACTCATGTAATACATGTAGGGAAGACTTTGAGGGATTCAATAGAAGGTATTAAGTGCATTTTTTGCTTCTGAATGTATGAAAAAAGATGCAGTTACTTCAAGTCATGAGGCTCAAGTCCTCATTTAGTCAAAAGTCATTGTTAACAAGGTCAAAGTGAGTCTGAAGTGATCTCACACGACTTGAGTCCACACCTCTGCACTTCAGAGACCACTGCTTCGATCCCACATCACTGTTATATTCTACAATGTTTTAGCTTTAAAATATGTAAATTTAGTTTGGTTCGTGTAACCAATCCCACTGTTTGACTACATCTCCTTTTTACTTCTGAATCCATTCATCTACCTGTGATATAAAACCATGAGAACAACACTCATGGAAGAACATTTCTCTTTGCTAACTGAACATGTGCAACGTGCCGATGGCGTGGATCAACCTGCGACACTGCTGGGTACCATTAATTGTGTGTGCACATGTCTGGTTTGACTGGCCTAATTTCCCACAAAAACAGACAAAACAGGACACCGACATCAGCCCACATTCGCCGTCCCCCGTCCAGAGATCCAGAGTGTACCTGAGGGGCGATCCTTTGGGTGTGGCCACGCCGTAGCCTTTAGAGTCGAGGTTGCCTCCTACTTTCATGGTGTCGCAGGGCTTCCTCTGCTCGATGTACTCATTCATGGACGACTCCAGCAGGTAGGCGTACTTCCCCTTGGACTTTCTGACTCTAATCACACCCTCATTGGTGTTCTTGACGAACACCGAAGGGTCTGCGCTCCTCATGTACGACCACATCTTCTCAAAAACGGCTATCTTTGACCGCTAAAGTAGGAACAGACGGTAAAGACAGAACAAGATTATTAGGGGATCAAAGTGCATGTTACTGAGCATGCAGGACAACGTAAACCAAGAGCCCTCACCCTGAAGAACTCTTTGGTGGAGCCTCCGTCCAGGGTCCCGTAGGCGATCTCTGTCTGCTTGGCCAGGTCCTCTGCGCTCTCTATGGGGGACACCATTCTCTCCACAGTGAGGAAGGCTGCCAGGTTGGCTGTATAGGAGGAGATGATGATGAGGGTGAAAAACCACCAAACTCCTCCGACGATTCGACCTGAGAGAGACCTGGAGAGAATGAGGAGGGAGAAAGCAGACGAATCGCAAGCTTGATTTGATTATTTGGTCAGGATAGTCCCACTGAGAGCAGAGCTGTCTGTCTGAATACTGAGTTCACGCTCACAGTTACACAGTCTGGTCTGCGGGCTGCTCAGAAGCTCCACTGGACCAGTTGGAGTTTAAGGAATTTGCTCAGGGGAACCTCAAAGGTGGTAACGAAGGAGGGCCGAGTGCCGCTTCAGGCATATTCAATTCAATTCAATATTCCTTTATTTGTCCCACGAGAGGAAATTCCAGAATACAGCAGCATCAGTAGAGCAGATTAATATAAGAAGTGTACACAAATTAGAAACAACATCAGAATATATACAAAAGAGTGAGAATTTTTAAATAAAAATAAAAGAAAGAAATTGTAAAAAACTGTAAGAAATTGTAAGAAATTGTAGATCGTATTTACAGACTGTTATGTACATGTTTTATTGCACAGCTTATTGTTCAGACTACTGCACTGATTGCTTGGAGTAGTTTTTGTTGTACTGTCTGACAGCTGCAGGGAGGAATGACCTGCGATACTGCTCCTTCACACACTTTGGACGTAGCATCCTGTCACTGATGGAGCTCCTCAGTGCAGTGAGTGTGTGTTGGAGGGGGTGGGAGTCATTGTCTGTCATGGAGGACAGCTTGGCTGTCATCCCCCCCCCCCCCACCTCCTCCACCAGTTCCAGAGGGCATCCCAGGACAGAGCTGGCCTTCCTGATGAGTTTGTCCAGCCTCTTCCTGTCAGCTGAAGTGATGCTGCTCCCCCAGCAGACTACACCATAGAAAATGGCAGAGGCCACAACAGAGTCATAGAAGGTCTTCAGGAGTGCCCCACGCACCCCCAAAGACCTCAGCCTCCTGAGCAGGTAGAGTCTGCTCTGGGTTATTCACAGTGTTTACGTTTTTTCAACCTGCGCCACAGCTTAATCTGTTTATGCCTCCACTTGGCTCTATCGCCAGCAAACATAAGATCATATTCATGCAGACTGTACACAAGTTCATATTTCACCGTCTCCTCGTAAAATTAGCTCCGTAGATTCACTGTCTTCTCTGGATGTCACAAAACATCCAGAGAGAAGACTGAAACTGTGTTTACAGCAAAGCTCCAGAGGCAGCATGTCTGAGCCTTCTTCAAGTCCCAGCTCCTTAAAAGCAAGGTTTCAGCTAAAGGCTGACCAAAAAAAAGGTTAAACTCTCAGCTTTACCGTTTCTTACTGCACAGCATCAAGCAGCTGTAGTCCCTCTACGTTACACACACAGGAAACGAATGAAAAATATTCAAAATGTTTTAAATTAGAACAGAACCAACCAGTGAAACAGAACAAAGGTTATAAAAGCAGCACTAAAGAAATCAAGAAAAAAGGAAACTAAACAATATTTACAGGTTAGTCAGATTCACCAATAGATTACTGCCACACTCTCGAACGGGTCTTCCCGAGTAAGAATTAATTGGCTTCAGGACCAAATAAACGATCGTATTCCAGTTCTCAAACAGCTCTGCTGAGTACCCTTCAGCTCCTGGTCTACAGATCTGGTCTGGCCCCTGAATATGTATATGTAACCAGGCTGATCCAGCTTACAGTGCTCAGCTAACTGCAGCTCTACTCTTCTGCTTTAGGAAGAAACTTAACACATTTTTGTGTGGCTCGGCTTTTAATTAGGTGTGTGTGTGTGTGTGTGTGTGTGTGTGTAGTTGCAGTCTTACGGTTAATGACTCTGCATTGCTCGGTTTAATGAACCTAGTGAAGGTGACCTTGGTTGGTTCGCCTGCCTCTCTGCCTCTCTGTGGATCCAACATTTTGTTTCAGGCATTAAATCTTCAAACCTTGAGCAGCGATACAGATAATATTCCCAAGAGGATGATCCCGAAAGATTTAGGTGGCGCCTTGACCTTCTGTCTGGAGTCATCTCTGGGTCAAAAGTCATCCATGACTGGTGCAGAAATTCAGTTCTCAATGACAGAAAGCAAAGAATGTTTGCTGTTTTTCCACCAGAGAGGCTTCAGGAGCAACGTGTGCTCTCTGCTGAATCACTGGACAGGTGACACAGGTGCTACTCTTATTCTTTATTTCCTACAGTAGGTGTGACAGCTGACACTGAACTGCTGTGAATGCAGGAGAGACGGCTCTGCCTGCAGGGACACACAAACACAGGCGTCCATACCTCACATCAGGGTCAAACACATCGACACACGCACACAAATGGCATCATACACCGACACACACACTCCTCCGGTCCTAACCAGCTCGTCTAAAGGTGACCCTGCGTGGTGTGTAGCATTAACACACACACACACACACACACACAAGTCCAGTTGGACTTCATGGTACACTCTGCAGTGTTGAAGGAAGCATTCACACCCTTTACTCCAGTAAAAGTACTGATACTACACTGTACTCTGTTACAAGTACTGAATTGGCTATGTAAGTAAAAGTCTAAGTTATTGAGGAGAACGCACTCAAAGTAAAAGTACTCAATGCAGAAAATGTAAAAGCAGGGTTTTACTGTTGGAGTTGCTTGAGGCGGAGCTCATTTTGAACGATTTCGTACTGGACTGCAGCTGAGGATTATTTCCATTCTGCATTAATTTGATGATTATTTTCTCCATTAATCGATTGATTGGTTCGTCCAACCAACAGTCCAAATCTCAAAATGATTAAAAATACACTAAAGTTATTAAATAATCAAAATGATTACAAGAAAAAAGCAGCAAACGATGACTGAGACTGATCAGCTGTCTCAACACACACACACACACACACACACACACACACACTATCTATGCTACACATACAGTGAATAATGTATGTTGTAAGGAGATGTTTGACTACAGCATCGGTTTAATGAGGTTCTGAAAAAGCAATCAAAGCACACACACAGTGACACACACACTCATACATACACAAACACACAGACAGAGCGCAGTAGATCCAGAATAGAAACAGCCTGAGGCCTTCACACGGCTGTAACATACGACGAACCCGGCAGCTCGTCACACAGGATTGTATGTTTCATAACTTCATGTGTGTGTGTGAGTGTGATGATATGTCTACATTAATAAGTGCTGTACATCACTGATGGTATGTTCCTGTATCTACGTATCTCAGTCTGCCTTTGTTCTCCTATGTTTGTGAGGACATTTTGTCTGTTTGTGGGTTTAGGGTCAGTGGACGTACCCGTTATAAAGAATGGACCATTTCAGATTAATACATATTATCATACTGCATTATAGTCACTGCTGTGTTTATGTCTTCATCACTTTAATGTTGCAGTTGGTGAAGGTGGAGCTCTAGTTTCTACCCTCTGATGAATTGTCTCAGCCTACAATCCAAAAATAATCAAATAAAGTCCGAGCACCTCAAACCTGGACTTAAAGCTGCCGTGCAGCACTTTCACAGGTAAACGAACGTCCTTTACAGCGAGGTCCTCGTCAAACGAGTTCAACGCTGGCGAAGCCCATCACTATCTGACCGCATGCTGGGCTTTTTCAATCTGGTGTCTGTGGTGACATTCCCACTCTGGCCACTAGGACTGATGTGTTTCACTTCAACCAGCAACGATTGGTTTGCCAGAGCCGAAGGAGGAGCAACCCTAGTGACGGAGTAGCGACAGCGACCAGTTGTGTGGAGGAGCCGATGGTGTTTGTTAAGTACCTTCACTGCCACCAGGGGGAGACAAAAGGTCCGCGCTGCAGGCTCACGTACAGCACTTGAGTAAATACATTGAGTTACTTTCCATCAGTGTTCGACACACAGGTGTTGCATTTGTCCAGGTGTCCTACCTGGGGGAGATGTCACAGCCCTGCTGCATGAAGGCCCCGAGTGAGAACCAGAGAGAGTTAAAGATCCCGAAGTCATTGGTGTGTTCTGCAGTCTCTTTTTCCTTCTGCTGGTTCTGGTTCTGGACCTGAGCCTGGGAGTACCCTGAGAAACCAAACAGAAGACCAACAGGTGAAAATCCAGTTTCACGTTACAAGGATTAAAATAAAGGTGATGATGATGATGGTGAGGTACCTGGAGAGTGAGAGAGCTCAGAGGATGACGCTGGCAGAGCTCGTCGAGAGGCAGAGGAGGGCAGAGTTTCATCTTCATCATCGGAGTCTTCACCCTGCCATTCATAAGGACTGAAACGACTCACCTGAGACACAGAGACACGAGTGCTGTCAGCTTGATGCAGGCTCAGTTAACGTGTCAGCAGAGAAAGTACTGGTACTGCAGTAAAACGCCTCCTGTGCACAAAGTATTCTTTACACACTCCATCTCACCAGAAAGAGCACCACGCTGACTCCGATGTAGGCGAAGACGATGCACATCCAGATCTCGTAGGCCAGCGGGTCGAGGAAGGAGAAGACGCCCGGCTTGGATTTGGTGGGTTTCTTGATCATGATGGAGATTCCCAGAGACATGAAGGGTTTGGTGAAGTCGATCACCTGCTCGCGCACCAGAGTGATGGTCAGCGGGGCGACCGCCACGTCGGCCTTCTGCAGAGAGAAAATCTGTCTTACAAATCCGATCCTCCATCATCCTGATGTCTCTCTCCCAGCAATGTTCTCAAGCTCCTCCTGCGGGATCCCAAGACATTCCAGGCCAGATGAGGAATGTCATCCCTCCAGTGAGGTCAGGGTCTGCCTCAGGTCTCCTCCTGATGCCCAGGAGGCATCCTGATCAGATGCCCGAACCATCTCAGCTGACCCCTTCACACATGAATGAGCAGCAGCTCTCCTCCTGCTCCCTCCAGATACCCGAGCTCCTCGCCCCATGTCTAAGACTCACTCCTGACCTTTGAGGAGCTGTCGACCATCTTTACATACAGTGACTGGTCTGTACGTGTGTTTTTGTGCGTCTGTGTGTTTTTCCATCATCACTGCTTTTTATTCTCTTCTGTTCATGAAGTTAAAACATGTTCAGGTGAAGAACATACAGCATACATCATATCCCGTATGCTTGTTTCCATTTGCATGTTTTTTGTTTTTTTTTTACTCTCTGTGCACTTATGGTTCATTCTGTAACCCTTGAACACACCGACAGGAGTCTTTGTCATCCTTTAAATTCAATTAAAAAACCTTTTTCCATTATTAATTGATTTGCTTTTTGATCACGAGCTCAGTCTGTAGCAGTCAGATCTGTTCTGTAGGGGAGTTTGTGTCCATCTGCACCCTCCTGTTTACTTTTGTTACCAAGTTGCAAAATTGTTGTTTGTTCCAAGTCAATGTTCCCACAACAACTTTACAAATCATGAATGTGTACAACTTGTTCATGAACATTTGTGCTGATTAGAGTCACTGATCATGTTGTTCTGGCCTAAATATCTACAAATTCATTTTTTCCTTTTCACTCTGTTGGTGTTCACGTGTTGCTTGAGGTCTGGATTCGACCTATTCACATGAAAAGTGACTAAACTCAGCACCACCTGGCAGTGCTTCATAGCACTTACAGCCCCAGTTCAACCAAGAATTACATTTCCTTCTCGGATTTGTTTTATTTTGAAAATATTTAGTTTCCTGGGGAAGAATAGGTCCAGTGCTGTAAAAAAAAGCATTGCTGCCTTTCTTTTTTTTTTTTTTTTCTTTCTACATTTAGGACGTGTTTCTACAGATTCACTCTCCTGTAGGAACCAATGAGCTTGGAGCTGAGAGCCACAGTCAGGAAGTCAGACTAACACTTTGCTGGTTCGGGTTTTTTCACTGTATTTGTCAAAACAAAGAGAAATGGAGAATAATGCAGACCACATCCTTGAGCAGGCTAACTTTCAAGTTTCACCTTCAGTGAAGTTGTCGCTTCCAGCTGCGTGACCACAGCTCAGAGAACTTCGACTGTATGGGTCTGCTCACACTCACCCCGTACACCAGCTCTCCCACCATGCCGTTCCACATCTTCGTCTCAGAGTCTCTGGCGCCGTACTTGCCGTCGCCCACCAGCTCGAGCCGGTAGACGAAGCCAACGTGTTTGGCGATCTCTGAGGCCAGTTCAGCACAGTAACCTTCGTACTTGTCATTTCCTTCCAACTGCTCGTGGTTCTTCTTCAGCATCATGTATGGAGCTTCCTGTGTGGAGACAGATGGTGGTCAGATTCAGATGCTGTGGATTTGAAAGGGCAACACTTTTTCATTCACTTCAATTTAAATTTAAAGCCAGCTAAGCTGTGAACATGTTTTCTCAGCCTTACCAGTATGGTGGTGACCACGTATGTCCTGTTCTGCAGGCCGTAAAACTCCTCCACAACCGGCCTGTAGACAGCCGTGTTCACGTAGCCTCTCCTCTCGTTCCAGTAGCCAATCTGCACACACACAGCAGCAGAGTCTCACTACAAGTCTTCAGACTCTGCTGTCTGTCTCAGCTTTAATCCGACAGGTTCCTTGTTTCTGTTAATCTGTGTTTTTCTTCTGGAGGTTCTGTCGCAGCTGCTTTCCTTGTCTGTTAGTTTTTGCTTTGCTTTTTTTCCCCCAACTGAAGAAAAGCAAGGATACATCAGTTTTTCAAAATGTGAAGCTCAGCACTCAGCAGAGGATGTGAGGGGTGCTAATGAACTGTACGCTGTTAGCTCCTGAGTTCAGCTCCTGTGGCTTCTCTTGGTTTGTGCTGGTCACTGGTTGTTTGCCGCAAAGTAACTGGTCCCAATAAAGATGCAGCAAACACTAAACCTAACTTTCAGGCCTTAAATGGTGCATTTGAGGCGTCTGTGTGTCATCTCATAAACTACAAAGCAAGCACAATTATGTCCCCTATTACAATGATAATTCATACTATAAACTGTGTTGTCTGACGGGTTTTAAAAGAGAGCTGAGAGTCTGCAGGTTTTCATACCAAACAAGTGCTGCAGCAGCTGATTTCACTGATGATCACACCTTTAATCAGAGAGGAGGGAGCTAATCATTGAAATGAGCTGATGTAGTGAAAACCTGCCGACTCCTGACTCCGACAGTGTGACTCCACACACACTCGCTCAACAAAGGAAAACGGCGTGCAGCAGCAGCAGCACCTTCCTGGGTCCGGTGTGGCTGAGCTCCATCACAGTCAGAGTGTAGTTGGTGCGATGTCCTCGCTCATCAAACTGAACCCAGCCGGTCAGCCCCTCCAGACGCACCTGCAGACACACACACGTACACAACAGTGTGACTTGTGCAGCACTTCAGCATCAGCGCCGATGAACGTGTGGATGCTGTGTATCTGTGCGTCTTTGCTGACCTGCTGCAGTGCTCTCTGTATGTCGATGCCCTGTCCCCAGGGGGCGGGAGGGTTTGCCAGACACTCCCCCGCATTGCCACGGCGAGAGATGTCGATCCGTTGCCGGCGCAGGTTCTGAAAAGCCGTGGCCATGACGCTGACGCCATCGTAGGTCAGAGCTCCTGTGTACTGAGGACGAGCGTGAGGTTCAGCAGCGCTTCAGGAAAGATGCTGATAAATGACTGATGCTGTTTGCGACCAGCCTTTCAGGACCATTCAGTGTGTTAGCATTCATTTGTCTGACAGCTTTACTTTCTCACATTACTGCTTTTTTCCTGTCCAGTGAAAACCACATATCTCCAAACGTGTTGATTTTGAATGTTCCTTTATGGCTTGAGAAAATTCTGCTGCTTCTTACGCTACATGAATCTAAAAACCCTCTCAGATTGTGTGGAGGCTGCTTCATCACAAACCTGAAAACAAGCTGTTTTTCTGAGCTCATGAAAAGTCGACTTTTATATATGAGATACGTGTTTCTCACAGGACAGCAGCAGTACGATCTTATACAATATGATGCATTGCTGTCAATTAAACGGCCAAACAGTTAAACAGCAGTTCAAATTAGCTCAACCTTAAACACCTACGGCAGTAAAATACAACACACACATTAATGCAGCAGGAACAACATGAGATGTAACAGCAAACACAGAGTTTACTTTAAAGTAAGGTTAAGGTTTGAATTCCGGTTCGATGCGGGCCTTTTCCTTCAGTTTGTGATTGCTCTTTGTGTTTACCCTGAGCCTCCTGCGGGCCAGTTTCAGGTCTTTGCTGTCGAAGTCCAGCCAGTCCTGGTTGATCTTCTCCACAGCTGGATCAGACCGGTTCACCAGCTGGAAGCCCGTCACGTTCGGCCCGAGCTTCTGAAACTCAGTTATGTTCAGATCCATGAAGCCCTGACACACACACACACACACACACACACACACACACACACACACGCACACGCACGCGCGCAGACACACACACACACACACACACACACACACACACACACCATTTCACCGACTTAACTATGGCTGAACTCTTCATCAAAATATTACTGAAATCACCGGTTGGCCAAGTGCAAAATCTAAATCGCAGTACCTGTAGTAGACAAAGCATTGTGGTGCAACAGAGACACGCTGGTCTTTCAGTAAAAATTAGGGATGCACATTTTGGATTTTTTTTATGACCGTTAACCGACGCCCTTTAACGATTAATAACCGTTAACCGATAAGATTTAAATGCCCTTCCATGCTGCCATTCCGACATTCCGTCATTCCGACATGCTGCCATTCCGACATACCACCATTTAGACATACCACCATCCCGAAATACTGCTATTCCGACACACAAACGTCCCACCATTCCGACAAGGCTTTCCATGTAAGGAAAGGTTGGAATCAGAGAGTCACTGACTCGGCGCTGTCCGGTGCTGAACTGCAGATTTACAATGACGGCAAATAGTTAGATTACTCATCTAAAATGTAAAAAAAATGCTACAAGCTTTAGATATAATTCACAGTACTGTAGGCTTCAATCGTCCGCTATTGCTTTTTAAATTACGTCGAGAGCGAGCGCGCTGGTGATTTCTTTAATTGTGTGCTCTGCTTCATTTCCAAAATAAAGTTTGAGCTTCTGAAATCTGATTTTTAAACAGTTCTGATGGAGCTCAATGTTTATCTGGATGATGCGGCTTCATTCCGAACAATTTTACTGTAAACCTGGACGACCCGCGACGTGTCTGGAGATAAAAAAATCTTCTCAAACCGCCACGCGTCACATTTTCTCCCGGCCATCATGGAGAGCAAAGTTCGCTGCGATGGTCCTCCATCGTCTGATGCTGGATGCTTGTTTCTTAAGTGGTACTGCATTGTACTCGTACTGCTGGAGTATTTCAGTGCTGTACCGCATAATTTGCAAATGACCTCCTCCCCTTTCCAGTGGAAATTGTCCCACACAGAACTCCTTTTTGCTTTCTTCATCTTCGCTGTAAAGTGGGCTGTGATGGAAAGCATGTGATGGCATGTGTTGCACCTGTCGACACGCCCCCATGAGTTGATTGAATTACGTAGCTTAAAAACAAAATTGACCGTTAGTATTAATTGGTTAGAGTTACTGTTATCGGTTAACGGTTAAACGGTTAACCATGTGCATCCCTAGTAAAAATGAATGCAAAAATTACCATTTCCACTTAAATCGTGACTCATATCACAATCGCAATATCCTCCTCCAGTGCAGAGACTCACCAGATTGGCCAGGATGTAATGGTAGTTCTTCAAGTTTCTCCTCTGTGCAGCAATCTGAGCGAGAGAAAAGTCAGAGTAAATGATATGCTAATTACATTTTTCTGATGCTTCTAATGATGATGAAAAGCATCCATTACACATTCATCTGTGTGTGTGTGTGCGTGTGTGTGTGTGTGTGTGTGTGTGTGTGTGTGTGTGTGTGTGTGTGTGTGTGAGTCTCTCAAACAGCTGCCAATTGGAAGATTCAAATTTGTCTTTGAGGAATTAATTGCCCATCTTCGCTATCAGGAAGAGATGGAAAGAAAGAGGGAGGGAGTCTCCTCAGAGTGATGAGTCAACTGACTGAGGACAGGAAAGGAGGAGAGGGGGAGGAGAGGGCAAAGAGAGGAGAAAGAAGAGGAAGGGAGAAGAGAGGTTATACAGAGGATGGTGAGAAGGAGGTGGAGAGGGGAACAGCTGTGGAGAGGAAAGGAGGAGACAGAAGAGGAGGAGGAGGAGGAGGAAGCAGGTGCTGGCTCCCTCTCATGTCCAGCTCCTAATGAGCGTCAGTCGATGAACGCTCACTAACACAGCTGGGCTGCAGCGCTGAACGCTACTTGCTGCTGGAGGACGGAGGGAGGAGAAAACTATTTGAACAGTACTTCTCCTCAATCCCTCCATCCTCTTCACCTCCTCCTCCTCCTCTTGCCTCCTATCCTCTGTGCCACTTCCTTCTTGCTGTTGGGGTTTAGTGCTGAGCGGCCAATCAAAAGCAGCGCTCCAAATGGAAGTGAGAAAAAGAAAAGCAGCGGGTGAGAAAGTGCACTGAAACTCAGCCTGCGAGGCTTCATGAAGGCACAGCAGGACTTGGATGGATCGTCACGACAGTTTAATTATATTAACAGTTTAATCTGTCCAATGCTTTGTTCTCTGTCCAAACACCTGCAGAACTAATGACCTGATGACCTAATGATGATCTAATGACCTAATGATGACCTAATGATGATCTAATGACCTAATGATGACCTAATGATGATCTAATGACCTAATGATGACCTAATGATGATCTAATGACCTAATGATGACCTAATGACCTAATGATGACCGAACGACGATCTAACGATGTTCTAATGACCTAATGATGATCTAATGACCTAATGATGACCTAATGATGATCTAATGACATAATGATGACCTAATGATGATCTAATGACCTAATGATGATCTAATGACCTAATGATGACCTAATGATGATCTAATGACCTAATGATGACCTAATGATGATCTAATGACCTAATGATGACCTAATGATGATCTAATGACCTAATGATGACCTAATGACCTAATGATGACCGAACGACGATCTAACGATGTTCTAATGACCTAATGATGATCTAATGACCTAATGATGACCTAATGATGATCTAATGACATAATGATGACCTAATGATGATCTAATGACCTAATGATGATCTAATGACCTAATGATGACCTAATGATGATCTAATGACCTAATGATGACCTAATGATGATCTAATGACCTAATGATGACCTAATGATGATCTAATGACCTAATGATGACCTAATGATGATCTAATGACCTAATGATGATCTAATGATGATCTAATGACCTAATGATGACCTAATGATGATCTAATGACCTAATGATGACCTAATGACCTAATGATGACCTAATGATGATCTAATGACCTAATGATGACCTAACGATGATCTAATGACCTAATGATGATCTAATGACCTAATGATGACGTAATGACCTAATGATGACCGAACGACGATCTAACGATGTTCTAATGACCTAATGATGATCTAATGACCTAATGATGACGTAATGACCTAATGATGACTGAACGACAATCTAACGATGATCTAATGACCTAATGATGACCGAACGATGACCTAACGATGATCTAATGACCTAATGATGATCTAATGACCTAATGATGATCTAATGACCTAATGATGACGTAATGACCTAATGATGACCGAACGATGATCTAACGATGATCTAATGACCTAATGATGACCGAACGATGACCTAACGATGATCTAATGACCTAATGATGACGTAATGACCTAATGATGACCGAACGATGATCTAACGATGATCTAATGACCTAATGATGACCGAACGATGACCTAACGATGATCTAATGACCTAATGATGACCTAACGATGATCTAATGACCTAATGATGATCTAATGACCTAATGATGACGTAATGACCTAATGATGACCGAACGATGATCTAACGATGATCTAACGATGATCTAATGACCTAATGATGATCTAATGACCTAATGATGACCTAATGATGACCTAATGATGACCTAACGATGATCTAATGACCTAATGATGACGTAATGACCTAATGATGACGTAATGACCTAATGATGACCTAATGATGACCTAACGATGATCTAATGACCTAATGATGACGTAATGACCTAACTCATGGCCTCAGCTGCACTTTGTGTTCAGCATTAATTGTGAGAAGAAATGCAGCTTCTCTTGGTCTTAGTGCTGTTTGATAATTCTGTTGCTTTTGGTGCCTTCAAACGTGAACATGAACTTTACACCTTTCTCAAGGTTTTGACCTGTGCTTTTATTTATGTAAATGTCACTGAATATAGTCTTTATTTTCCTCTTCTTCTTTCCGGTTAATTGTCATGTCAACAACTTTCAGAAAGCCTGAAATCTGTCACCATTTCGCTTTGTTTTATGCTCCCATTTTTACCAACAGTGTAAGCACTTCAATACTCAAGCTGTCAGCTCAGCTGAACATCATCAGCCTGCAGATCCAAAGCTCCACCTGACACTTCACTCACATTCAGCTAAATGAACCAAATGAAGTCAAACTACAGTCGAGTTGAATACCACCTGACATTTTCAGCCAGGCAGCATGAAACTAAACTAAACCTAAAATAAATTCAGCTGAAGCCAGCAGCTTCATTTCACAGATCCCAATCACCACCTGATACTTCAGCCTCTGTCAGCCAGCTGGAGTTCAGCAGGAAGACGAGTTTCCCAAATGATGGCTGGTTTCTGGCCAGAGTTCACATCTTTTTCTTTTTTCTCTGCTCTCTGCTGCTGCTGTCCATCCCTCTGGTTCTTACAAACCTATTCCATAATTATCCAAAAGCACCATTTTGGCCAACTTCCTCTGGTGTCTGTCCTGCCAGTCGATTATCAATGAAACTGAAATCAAAGAGTTTAGTATTAAAATCAAAACTGTGAAAGCAGCTGCAGCTGTGGAGCAAAAATATTCAGCAGAATACCGTCCTGCTGCTCTGAAGACGCACAGCACAGCCTGCAACAAGCAAACATCACAAATACACACACCAATTAACTCAAGTTGATCTGTCCAGGATGGACATGAGAGGTGTGAGTGTGGGAGACAGTCAGAAGACAATCAGCTCTCCTCTAACCTTTCACCAATCGATGGATCGTTAGCTCGACCTCTGTCACAGATTTGTTGATATGGACGCTTAAAGGAATAAGTCAGCATTTCTGGGGAATTCATTTTCTCTTTGAGTCACTGGACACGTGCTCAGCTTATGTGCACTTAAAGATTTTCATTCAAATCGGTCAAATGTGAGTTACTGACATTGGGATCAGTGAGTGTTTTACCAGGTTGAGGATGGAGTTGAGTCGCTCCAGCTCGCAGTCGATGATGATCTGAAAGTCCTTTTTATAATCCAGATCCGCCAGCAGCTTGATGAAGGCCGTTTCTGTAAGAGCGTCCAAGTTGACGGAGGTGACCTGCCAACTCCGCTCTGCCGCCGTGTCCAAGATCCTCTGCAGCACCAACAGACCTGAGAGAGAAAGACCACGTGAATCAGTGCTTTCATCAGCTACCTGACTCTGCATGTCCCTTTGTCAACTGTCTATACGTGACGTGACGTGGAGGGAAACCACCTGAGCACAAAGACGAGCACAGGAGAAGAGCTGGGCTTTGTTTCAGCTCACATCAGACCACACTGTTTCACTTTATAGGACATAAAATGAGGAGAAAAAGACAAGAAATCCACCAGCTGATTGTGACAGCCCTAATGAGGACATGGCAAGATGATTATTAAAGGAGAGACAGCAGCTCTGCTCAGCACATTTCACCTGTGATTAAGACACATTCATGCTCTTTTTAATGAATTCATTCGTCTCTTGGTTCTCTGATGAGTCCATACGCTGTCACAGCGAAGCGTGTTTGTTGTCTGAACAAGCTACGCGTACTTAATGACAGACCTGGAAGATAAAACTTTATTTACATACATGCTGTTACAAAAACAAAAGTGTGTTGTCTCATTTTGTATGACACATGACGTCAGAACATAAAAAGGGTCTCTTGCTGTGAGACACTGATGCTCCCGTATCTTCTGACCCAAGTCCACTCTGCAGTGTTTTTATCTGTTGCCATGGTGATACAGACACGTAGCCAGGGCCCACCTGGACTCAGATGGAGGATATTATGGTCAAGTACATCCGAGACTACGGTGGGGGTCTGACAGCATTTTATTGAATCTAATTTGATTTAGCTTTGAGCATTTGAAAGCAGCTGAAGTTATAAGTGAGTCAAAGGTTCAGTAGAGATCTGCCCTCAATGCTGAGCGGCAGTTTAATGGACGTTCACGACCTGGAGCTCCGCCTGAGAAGGAGACGTGTGTGCTGATTGGATCATGTTAAACTAAGGGCTGAAGCTGACTGACTGTGACACGCTGTGTTCATGACATACTTGCTCTGCACACAGGATTACATTCACAAGGTGAACGTATTTAACTTGACTCCCACACTGACACTGACGTGAAGCTGTTTGTGTGAGTGTTTAGCCATCGAAGGGCCAAAAGTTTCATGTTACATATTCAGGTTTATCAAGGGATCAAATCACCGAGGTGAAGCTCGTTCTGTCCGACCAACGGTAC